>NC_092333.1:412432500-412690000 GCF_046630445.1 Rutidosis leptorrhynchoides | reverse complement strand
ACATCCCATACATAGAGATAAAAATCATTCATATGGTGAACACACCTGGTAACCGACATTAACAAGATGCATATATATAAGAATATCCCCATCATTCCGGGACACCCTTCGGATATGATATAAATTTCGAAGTACTAAAGCATCCGGTACTTTGGATGGGGTTTGTTAGGCCAAATAGATCTATCTTTAGGATTCGCGTCAATTAGGGTGTCTGTTCCCTAATTCTTAGATTACCAGACTTAATAAAAAGGGGCATATTCGATTTCGATAATTCAACCATAGAATGTAGTTTCACGTACTTGTGTCTATTTTGTAAATCATTTATAAAACCTTCATGTATTCTCATCCCAAAAATATTAGATTGTAAAAGTGGGACTATAACTCACTTTCACAGATTTTTACTTCGTCGGGAAGTAAGACTTGCCCACTGGTTGATTCACGAACCTATAACAATATATACATATATATCAAAGTATGTTCAAAATATATTTACAACACTTTTAATATATTTTGATATTTTAAGTTTATTAAGTCAGCTGTCCTCGTTAGTAACCTACAACTAGTTGTCCACAGTTAGATGTACAGAAATAAATCGATAAATATTATCTTGAATCAATCCACGACCCAGTGTATACGAATCTCAGTATTGATCACAACTCAAACTATATATATTTTGGAATCAACCTCAACCCTGTATAGCTAACTCCAACATTCACATATAGAGTGTCTATGGTTGTTCCGAAATATATATAGATGTGTCGACATGATAGGTCAAAACATTGTATACGTGTCTATGGTATCTCAAGATTACATAATATACAATACAAGTTGATTAAGTTATGGTTGGAATAGATTTGTTACCATTTTTCACGTAGCTAAAATGAGAAAAATTATCCAATCTTGTTTTACCCATAACTTCTTCATTTTAAATCCGTTTTGAGTGAATCAAATTGCTATGGTTTCATATTGAACTCTATTTTATGAATCTAAACAGAAAAGTATAGGTTTATAGTCGGAAAAATAAGTTACAAGTCATTTTTGTAAAGGTAGTCATTTCAGTCGAAAGAACGACGTCTAGATGACCATTTTAGAAAACATACTTCCACTTTGAGTTTAACCATAATTTTTGGATATAGTTTCATGTTCATAATAAAAATCATTTTCTCAGAATAAAAACTTTTAAATCAAATTTTATCATAGTTTTTAATTAACTAACCCAAAACAACCCGCGGTGTTACTACGACGGCGTAAATCCTTTTTTACGGTGTTTTTCGTGTTTCCTGGTTTTAAATCATTAAGTTAGCATATCATATAGATATAGAACATGTGTTTAGTTAATTTTAAAAGTCAATTTAGAAGGATTAACTTTTGTTTGCGAACAAGTTTAGAATTAACTAAACTATGTTCTAGTGATTACAAGTTTAAACCTTCGAATAAGATAGCTTTATATGTATGAATCGAATGATGTTATGAACATCATTACTACCTTAAGTTCCTTGGATAAACCTACTGGAAAAGAGAAAAATGGATCTAGCTTCAACGGATCCTTGGATGACTCGAAGTTCTTGAAGCAGAATCATGACACGAAAACAAGTTCATGTAAGATCATCACTTGAAATAAGATTGTTATAGTTATAGAAATTGAACCAAAGTTTGAATATGATTATTACCTTGTATTAGAATGATAACCTACTGTAAGAAACAAAGATTTCTTGAGGTTGGATGATCACCTTACAAGATTGGAAGTGAGCTAGCAAACTTGAAAGTATTCTTGATTTTATGTAACTAGAACTTGTAGAATATATGAAGAACACTTAGAACTTGAAGATAGAACTTGAGAGAGATCAATTAGATGAAGAAAATTGAAGAATGAAAGTGTTTGTATGTGTTTTTGGTCGTTGGTGTATGGATTAGATATAAAGGATATGTAATTTTGTTTTCATGTAAATAAGTCATGAATGATTACTCATATTTTTGTAATTTTATGAGATATTTCATGCTAGTTTCCAAATGATGGTTCCCACATGTGTTAGGTGACTCACATGGGCTGCTAAGAGCTGATCATTGGAGTGTATATACCAATAGTACATACATCTAAAAGCTGTGTATTGTACGAGTACGAATACGGGTGCATACGAGTAGAATTGTTGATAAAACTGAACGAGGATGTAATTGTAAGCATTTTTGTTAAGTAGAAGTATTTTGATAAGTGTATTGAAGTCTTTCAAAAGTGTATAAATACATATTAAAACACTACATGTATATACATTTTAACTGAGTCGTTAAGTCATCGTTAGTCATTACATGTAAGTGTTGTTTTGAAACCTTTAGGTTAACGATCTTGTTAAATGTTGTTAACCCAATGTTTATAATATCAAATGAGATTTTAAATTATTATATTATCATGATATTATCATGTATGAATATCTCTTAATATGATATATATACATTAAATGTCTTTACAACGATAATCGTTACATATATGTCTCGTTTAAAAATCATTAAGTTAGTAGTCTTGTTTTTACATATGTAGTTCATTGTTAATATACTTAATGATATGTTTACTTATCATAGTATCATGTTAACTATATATATATATCCATATATATGTCATCATATAGTTTTTACAAGTTTTAACGTTCGTGAATCACCGGTCAACTTGGGTGGTCAATTGTCTATATGAAACATATTTCAATTAATCAAGTCTTAACAAGTTTGATTACTTAACATGTTGGAAACATTTAATCATGTAAATATCAATCTCAATTAATATATATAAACATGAAAAAGTTCGGGTCACTACAGTACCTACCCGTTAAATAAATTTCGTCCCGAAATTTTAAGCAGTTGGAGGTGTTGACGTATCTTCTGGAAATAAATATGGGTATTTCTTCTTCATCTGATCTTCACGCTCCCAGGTGAACTCGGGTCCTCTACGAGCATTCCATCGAACCTTAACAATGGGTATCTTGTTTTGCTTAAGTCTTTTAACCTCACGATCCATTATTTCGACGGGTTCTTCGATGAATTGGAGTTTTTCGTTGATTTGGATTTCATATAACGGAATAGTGAGATTTTTTTAGCAAAACATTTCTTCAAATTCGAGACATGGAAAGTGTTATGTACAGCCGCGAGTTGTTGAGGTAACTCAAGTCGGTAAGCTACTGGTCCGACACGATCAATAATCTTGAATGGTCCAATATACCTTGGATTTAATTTCCCTCGTTTACCAAATCAAACAACGCCTTTCCAAGGTACAACTTTAAGCATGACCATCTCTCCAATTTCAAATTCTATATCTTTTCTTTTAATGTCAGCGTAGCTCTTTTGTCGACTTTGGGTAGTTTTCAACCGTTGTTGAATTTGGATGATCTTCTCGGTAGTTTCTTGTATAATCTCCGGACCCGTAATCTGTCTATCCCCCACTTCACTCCAACAAATCGGAGACCTGCACTTTCTACCATAAAGTGCTTCAAACGGTGCCATCTCAATGCTTGAATGGTAGCTGTTGTTATAGGAAAATTCTGCTAACGGTAGATGTCGATCCCAACTGTTTCCGAAATCAATAACACATGCTTGTAGCATGTCTTCAAGCATTTGTATCGTCCTTTCGCTCTGCCCATCAGTTTGTGGATGATAGGCAGTACTCATATCTAGAAGAGTTCCTAATGCTTGCTGTAATGTCTGCCAGAATCTTGAAATAAATCTGCCATCCCTATCATAGATAATAGAGATTGGTATTCCATGTCTGGAGACGACTTCCTTCAAATACAGTCGTGCTAACTTCTCCATCTTGTCATCTTCTCTTATTGGCAGGAAGTGTGCTGATTTGGTGAGATGATCAACTATTACCCAAATAGTATCAAAACCACTTGCAGTCCTTGGCAATTTAGTGATGAAATCCATGGTAATGTTTTCCCATTTCCATTCCGGGATTTCGGGTTGTTGAAGTAGACCTGATGGTTTCTGATGCTCAGCTTTGACCTTAGAACACGTCAAACATTCTCCTACGTATTTAGCAACATCGGCTTTCATACCCGGCCACCAAAAATATTTCCTGAGATCCTTGTACATCTTCCCCGTTCCAGGATGTATTGAGTATCTGGTTTTATGAGCTTCTCTAAGTACCATTTCTCTCATATCTCCAAATTTTGGTACCCAAATCCTTTCAGCCCTATACCGGGTTTCGTCTTCCCGAATATTAAGATGTTTCTCCGATCCTTTGGGTATTTCATCCTTTAAATTTCCCTCTTTTAAAACTCCTTGTTGCGCCTCCTTTATTTGAGTAGTAAGGTTATTATGAATCATTATATTCATAGATTTTACTCGAATGGGTTCTCTGTCCTTCCTGCTCAAGGCATCGGCTACCACATTTGCCTTCCCCGGGTGGTAACGAATCTCAAAGTCGTAATCATTCAATAATTCAATCCACCTACGCTGCCTCATATTCAGTTGTTTCTGATTAAATATGTGTTGAAGACTTTTGTGGTCGGTATATATAATACTTTTGACCCCATATAAGTAGTGCCTCCAAGTCTTTAATGCAAAAATAACCGCGCCTAATTCCAAATCATGCGTCGTATAATTTTGTTCGTGAATCTTCAATTGTCTAGACGCATAAGCAATCACCTTCGTTCGTTGCATTAATACACAACCGAGACCTTGCTTTGATGCGTCACAATAAATCACAAAATCATCATTCCCTTCAGGCAATGACAATATAGGTGCCGTAGTTAGCTTTTTCTTCAATAACTGAAACGCTTTCTCTTGTTCATCATTCCATTCAAATTTCTTCCCTTTATGCGTTAATGTAGTCAAGGGTTTTGCTATTCTGGAAAAGTCTTGGATGAACCTTCTGTAGTAACCAGCTAGTCCTAAAAACTGGCGTATGTGTTTCGGAGTTTTCGGGGTTTCCCACTTTTCAACAGTTTCTATTTTTGCCGGATCCACCTTAATACCTTCTTTGTTCACTATGTGACCGAGGAATTGAACTTCTTCCAACCAAAATGCACACTTTGAAAACTTAGCGTACAATTCTTCCTTCCTCAATACTTCTAACACCTTTCTCAAATGTTCACCGTGTTCTTGATCATTCTTTGAGTAAATAAGTATGTCATCAATGAAAACAATGACAAACTTGTCAAGGTATGGTCCACACACTCGGTTCATAAGGTCCATGAACACAGCTGGTGCATTAGTTAAACCAAACGGCATGACCATAAACTCGTAATGACCGTAACGTGTTCTGAAAGCAGTCTTTGGAATATCATCTTCTTTCACCCGCATTTGATGATACCCGGAACATAAGTCAATCTTTGAATAAACAGACGAGCTTTGTAGTTGATCAAATAAGTCGTCGATTCTCGGTAGTGGGTAGCGGTTCTTGATGGTAAGTTTGTTCAACTCTCGGTAGTCGATACACAACCTGAATGTACCATCTTTCTTCTTGACAAACAAAACAGGAGCTCCCCACGGTGATGTGCTTGGTCGAATGAAACCACGCTCTAAAAGTTCTTGTAATTGGCTTTGCAGTTCTTTCATCTCACTGGGTGCGAGTCTGTAAGGAGCACGAGCTATTGGTGCAGCTCCTGGTACAAGATCTATTTTGAAATTCAACGGATCGATGTGGGGGTAATCCCGGTAATTCTTTCGGAAATACATCGGGAAATTCTTTTGCAACGAGAACATCATTGATGCTCTTTTCTTCAGTTTGTACTTTCTCGACGTGTGCTAGAACAGTATAGAAACCTTTTCTTATTAGTTTTTGTGCCTTCAAATTACTAATAAGATGTAGCTTCGTGTTGCCCTTTTCTCCGTACACCATTAAGGGTTTTCCTTTTTCTCGTATAATGCGAATTGCATTTTTGTAACAAAAGATCTCTGCTTTCACTTCTTTCAACCAGTCCATACCGATTATCACATCAAAACTCCCTAACTCTACTGGTATCAAATCAATCTTAAATGTTTCGCTAACCAGTTTAATTTCTCGATTCCGACATATATTATCTGCTGAAATTAATTTACCATTTGCTAATTCGAGAAAAAATTTACTATCCAAAGGCGTCAATGGACAATTTAATTTAGCACACAAATCTCTACTCATATAGCTTCTATCCGCACCCGAATCAAATAAAACGTAAGCAGATTTATTGTCAATAAGAAACGTACCCGTAATAAGCTCCGGGTCTTTCTGTGCCTCTGCCGCATTAATATTGAAAACTCTTCCGCGCCTTGTCCATTCGTGTTCTCCTGGTTCGGGCAATTTCTAATAATGTGGCCCGGTTTTCCACATTTATAACAAACTACATTGGCATAACTTGCTCCGACACTACTTGCTCCGCCATTACTCGTTCCGACACCATTTGTTCCTTTTGTTCTATTAACCCCTGGTCCGTAGACCTCACACTTCGCCGCGCTATGACCATTTCTTTTGCACTTGTTGCAAAATTTGGTGCAGAACCCCGAGTGATACTTTTCACACCTTTGGCATAGCTGCTTCTGATTGTTGTTGTTGTTGCGGTTATTATTGTTGTTGCGATGATTGTTGTAGTTGCTGTTGTTGTTGTTGTTGTTGGGCCGTTTGTTGTAGTTGCGATTGATGTTGCGATTGTTGGGATAATTGTTGCGATTATTGTTGTAATTACTGTTGTTGTTGTATTGGTGATTCTTATCACCATTTTCCTCCCACTTTCTTTTGACTTGCTTCACATTGGCCTCTTCAGCAGTCTGTTCTTTAATTCTTTCTTCAATCTGGTTAACTAGTTTGTGAGCCATTCTACATGCCTGTTGTATGGAGGCGGGCTCGTGTGAACTTATATCTTCTTGGATTCTTTCCGGTAATCCTTTCACAAACGCGTCGATCTTCTCTTCCTCATCTTCGAATGCTCCCGGACACAATAGGCACAATTCTGTGAATCGTCTTTCGTACGTGGTAATATCAAATCCTTGGGTTCGTAACCCTCTAAGTTCTGTCTTGAGCTTATTGACCTCGGTTCTGGGACGGTACTTCTCATTCATCAAGTGCTTGAATGCTGACCACGGTAGTGCGTACGCATCGTCTTGTCCCACTTGCTCTAGATAGGTATTCCACCATGTTAACGCAGAACCTATGAAGGTATGCGTAGTGTACTTCACTTTGTCCTCTTCAGTACACTTACTTATGGCAAACACCGATTCGACCTTCTCGGTCCACCGTTTCAATCCGATCGGTCCTTCGGTTCCATCAAATTCCAAAGGTTTGCAGGCAGTGAATTCTTTGTAGGTGCATCCTACACGATTTCCTGTACTGCCAGATCCAAGGTTATTGTTGGTATGTAGCGTAGCCTGTACTGTGGCTATGTTTGAAGCTAGAAAAGTACGGAATTCCTCTTCATTCATATTCACGGTGTGTCGAGTAGTCGGTGCCATTTCCTTCAAAATAGTCAAATGGAACAAGTTAATCATACAGAATATTAAGAGTAGTTAATAGTATTTCGTAGCATAATATGAACTCATTTATAAAAGCTTTTTCTGCATATTAGCGTTTTATAAGTTTAAATTCGGGTAGTACCTACCCGTTAAGTTCATACTTAGTAGCTAATATACAATTCAACTACTACAATTCTATATGAAAAACTGATTGTAATAATATTTCGCGTTCAAACTTTTATACAATATTTTACAAACTTACAATACCGCTTATTTTACATAAAGCATGAAATATAGCACACAATAACTTTGATACAAGATAGTTGTGAAGATAATTCTAGCTAGTACACAAGTCGTTCAGCAAAGGCAATAAAGACACGTAATTCATACGTCCAGAAACAAGTCATGCATTCTGGTTTTACTAGGACTACTTCCCATCCTTGGTCTTGTGGAACATAATCGTTATGGCGGTTGATAAGACAGCGTGTTGTAACGTCGTCAAAGGGACGAGGGTTACGTAATGACCAACAGTCTCGTAATAACATAAAAACCTCATTTCTTACCCCAATTACCGACTCCGTCACTTGTGGGAACGTTTTGTTTAATAGTTGTAGCCCGATGTTCTTGTTCTCACTTTGGTGAGAAGCGAACATTACTAACCCGTAAGCATAACATGATTCTTTATGTTGCATGTTAGCCGCTTTTTCTAAATCACGAAGTCCTATATTCGGATATACTGAGTCAAAATAGCATTTGGGTTCCCCGCAATATATGCTTCAAAGTAAACACATCGTAACTTATGGATTTCCCAATGTGATATCCCCCATCTTTCGAACGAAAGCCTTTTATAAACTAAGGCCTTCTTGGAACGTTCTTCGAATGTCTTACAAACTGATCTCGCCTTAAATAGTTGTGCCGAGGAATTCTGACCGACTCTAGACAAGATTTCATCAATCATGTCTCCGGGTAGGTCTCTTAAAATATTGGGTTGTCTATCCATTTTGTGTTTTTATACTGTAAAATAAACAAGAGTTAGATTCATAAAAAAATACTTATTAATACAAGCAATTTTTACATATATCATAAAGCATAAGCACACTATATTACATATATTACACCACACGAATACAACTATCTTATTCCGACTTGCTCATTTCTTCTTGTTCGGTTTTGGTTCGTTTTGCCAAGTTTCTAGGGATATATGATGTTCCCCTAATACGAGCCGTCGTTGTCCACATTGGTTTAGAAAAACCTGGTTGTTTAGAGGTTCCCGGGTCATTGTTACAACTTAAGGACTTCGGGGGTTGACGATACATATAAAGTTCATTGGGGTTGGAATTAGATTTCTCTATTTTTATGCCCTTTCCCTTATTATTTTCTTTTGCCTTTTTAAATTCAGTTGGGGTAATTTCTATAACATCATCGGAATTCTCGTCGGAATCCGATTCATCGGAGAACTGGTAATCCTCCCAATATTTTGCTTCCTTGGCGGAAACACCATTGACCATAATTAACCTTGGTCGGTTGGTTGAGGATTCTCTTTTACTTAACCGTTTTATTATTTCCCCCACCGGTTCTATTTCTTCTTCCGGTTCCGATTCTTCTTCCGGTTCCGATTCTTCTTCCGGTTCCGACTCTTCTTCCGGTTCCTCTTCGGGAACTTGTGAATCAGTCCACGAATCATTCCAATTTATATTTGACTCTTCATTATTATTAGGTGAGTCAATGGGACTTGTTCTAGAGGTAGACATCTATCACATAATATCAAACACGTTAAGAGATTAATATATCACATAATATTCATATGTTAACATATATAGTTTCCAACAAAAATGTTAAGCAATCATTTTTTTAAAGAAAACACGGTCGAAGTCCAGACTTACTAATGCATCCTAACAAACTCGATAAGACACACTAATGCAAATTTTCTGGTTCTCTAAGACCAACGCTCGGATACCAACTGAAATGTCCCGTTCTTATTGATTAAAAACGTTTCATATTAATTGATTTCGTTGCGAGGTTTTGACCTATATATGAGATGTTTTTCAAAGACTGCATTCATTTTTAAAACAAACCATAACCTTTATTTCATAGATAAAGGTTTTAAAAAGCTTTACGTAGATTATCAAATAATGATAATCTAAAATATCCTGTTTACACACGACCATTACATAATGGTTTACAATACAAAT
This sequence comes from Rutidosis leptorrhynchoides, assembly GCF_046630445.1. Lineage (NCBI taxonomy): Eukaryota > Viridiplantae > Streptophyta > Magnoliopsida > Asterales > Asteraceae > Rutidosis > Rutidosis leptorrhynchoides. The sequence continues at coordinate 412,680,401 of NC_092333.1, read as the reverse complement.
ATGTTACAACAAAATAAGTTTCTTAAATGCAATTTTTACACAATATCATACAAGCGGAAGCTCTTAATAATCACCTGAGAATAAACATGCTTAAAACGTCAACAAAAAATGTTGGTGAGTTATAGGTTTAACCTATATATATCAAATCATAATAATAGACCACAAGATTTCATATTTCAATACACATCCCATACATAGAGATAAAAATCATTCATATGGTGAACACACCTGGTAACCGACATTAACAAGATGCATATATATAAGAATATCCCCATCATTCCGGGACACCCTTCGGATATGATATAAATTTCGAAGTACTAAAGCATCTGGTACTTTAGATGGGGTTTGTTAGGCCCAATAGATCTATCTTTAGGATTCGCGTCAATTAGGGTGTCTGTTCCCTAATTCTTAGATTACCAGACGTAATAAAAAGGGGCATATTCGGTTTCGATAATTCAACCATAGAATGTAGTTTCACGTACTTGTGTCTATTTTGTAAATCATTTATAAAACCTGCATGTATTCTCATCCCAAAAATATTAGATTGTAAAAGTGGGACTATAACTCACTTTCACAGATTTTTACTTCGTCGGGAAGTAAGACTTGGCCACTAGTTGATTCACGAACCTATAACAATATATACATATATATCAAAGTATGTTCAAAATATATTTACAACACTTTTAATATATTTTGATGTTTTAAGTTTATTAAGTCAGCTGTCCTCGTTAGTAACCTACAACTAGTTGTCCACAGTTAGATGTACAGAAATAAATCGATAAATATTATCTTGAATCAATCCACGACCCAGTGTATACGAATCTCAGTATTGATCACAACTCAAACTATATATATTTTGGAATCAACCTCAACCCTGTATAGCTAACTCCAACATTCACATATAGAGTGTCTATGGTTGTTCCGAAATATATATAGATGTGTCGACATGATAGGTTGAAACATTGTATACGTGTCTATGGTATCTCAAGATTACATAATATACAATACAAGTTGATTAAGTTATGGTTGGAATAGATTTGTTACCAATTTTCACGTTGCTAAAATGAGAAAAATTATCCAATCTTGTTTTACCCATAACTTCTTCATTTTAAATCCGTTTTGAGTGAATCAAATTGCTATGGTTTCATATTGAACTCTATTTTATGAATCTAAACAGAAAAGTATAGGTTTATAGTCGGAAAAATAAGTTACAAGTCGTTTTTGTAAAGGTAGTCATTTCAGTCGAAAGAACGACGTCTAGATGACCATTTTAGAAAACATACTTCCACTTTGAGTTTAACCATAATTTTTGGATATAGTTTCATGTTCATAATAAAAATCATTTTCTCAGAATAACAACTTTTAAATCAAAGTTTTTCATAGTTTTTAATTAACTAACCCAAAACAGCCCGCGGTGTTACTACGACGGCGTAAATCCGGTTTTACGGTGTTTTTCGTGTTTCCAGGTTTTAAATCATTAAGTTAGCATATCATATAGATATAGAACATGTGTTTAGTTGATTTTAAAAGTCAAGTTAGAAGGATTAACTTTTGTTTGCGAACAAGTTTAGAATTAACTAAACTATGTTCTAGTGATTACAAGTTTAAACCTTCGAATAAGATAGCTTTATATGTATGAATCGAATGATATTATGAACATCATTACTACCTTAAGTTCCTTGGATAAACCTACTGGAAAAGAGAAAAATGGATCTAGCTTCAACGGATCCTTGGATGGCTCGAAGTTCTTGAAGCAGAATCATGACACGAAAACAAGTTCAAGTAAGATCATCACTTGAAATAAGATTGTTATAGTTATAGAAATTGAACCAAAGTTTGAATATGATTATCACCTTGTATTAGAATGATTACCTACTGTAAGAAACAAAGATTTCTTGAGGTTGGATGATCACCTTACAAGATTGGAAGTGAGCTAGCAAACTTGAAAGTATTCTTGATTTTATGTAACTAGAACTTATAGAATATATGAAGAACACTTAGAACTTGAAGATAGAACTTGAGAGAGATCAATTAGATGAATAAAATTGAAGAATGAAAGTGTTTGTAGGTGTTTTTGGTCGTTGGTGTATGGATTAGATATAAAGGATATGTAATTTTGTTTTCATGTAAATAAGTCATGAATGATTACTCATATTTTTGTAATTTTATGAGATATTTCATGCTAGTTTCCAAATGATGGTTCCCACATGTGTTAGGTGACTCACATGGGCTGCTAAGAGCTGATCATTGGAGTGTATATACCAATATTACATACATCTAAAAGCTGTGTATTGTACGAGTACGAATACGGGTGCATACGAGTAGAATTGTTGATGAAACTGAACGAGGATGTAATTGTAAGCATTTTTGTTAAGTAGAAGTATTTTGATAAGTGTATTGAAGTCTTTCAAAAGTGTATAAATACATATTAAAACACTACATGTATATACATTTTAACTGAGTCGTTAAGTCATCGTTAGTCGTTACATGTAAGTGTTGTTTTGAAACCTTTAGGTTAACGATCTTGTTAAATGTTGTTAACCCAATGTTTATAATATCAAATGAGATTTTAAATTATTATATTATCATGATATTATCATGTATGAATATCTCTTAATATGATATATATACATTAAATGTCTTTACAACGATAATCGTTACATATATGTCTCGTTTAAAAATTATTAAGTTAGTAGTCTTGTTTTTACATATGTAGTTCATTGTTAATATACTTAATGATATGTTTACTTATCATAGTATCATGTTAACTATATATATATATCCATATATATGTCATCATATAGTTTTTACAAGTTTTAACGTTCGTGAATCACCGGTCAACTTGGGTGGTCAATTGTCTATATGAAACATATTTCAATTAATCAAGTCTTAAAAAGTTTGATTGCTTAACATGTTGGAAACATTTAATCATGTAAATATCAATCTCAATTAATATATATAAACATGGAAAAGTTCGGGTCACTACAATTATCATACAGACGAGATGTTCTGTTTTGGGGATATTATTTATGCGCATTATATGTTAAGGTCGGTTACCAAGCCAAGCTATGAAAGCAATGAAAAGTGAATGTTATGTATCGAGAGAATGATTTTATACATAGGTTATGTGTATGATATTTTGTACACGAGATATGTGTACGGTTACTAAGATTTATGAAAAATGGTTTCGTACACGAGAAAGGTGTACTGTATTTAAAAGAATTCGCATGTACATTACAGGTGGGTATAGGATTCGGGCCCATTTGTACCATGCAGCATTTAAATCTTGTGGTCTATCTAAATGATGAATTTTATTGTTTTAAGATAAACCTATGAACTCACCAACCTTTTGGTTGACACTTGAAAGCATGTTTATTCTCAGGTATGAAAGAAACCTTCCGCTGTGCATTTCCTCATTTTAAAGACATTACTTGGAGTCAATCGTTGCAATGGGACCAGATGTTAGTGACTTCAACCAGATGGATTGGGACGGGGTATGACATGTGGTATCAGAGTGGTGGTCTTAGCGAACCAGGTCTTGCATTAGTGTGTCTAACTGATAGTTGTTTAGATGCATTAGTGAGTCTGGACTTCGACCGTGTATGCATGTCAAAAGTTTTGCTTATCACTTCGTGTCGAAAATTACCTGCTTATCATTCATAGGGAATCACTTTCTTATCACTCTTAGTCTAAACACATCTTACTGCATTGATTGCATGAATAGTGTATAGACAAAATTCATATCTTAGTGTATCTGATAATTCATATCTTAGTGCATCTGTTACTGTAGACTTGCCTGACATATGACGTAAATTCCTCTGTAATCTACGAAATCTTTTGCTCTATATTAATATTCTATGTAATTAGAATATCATCCGATAGCCGAAAATCATTTCATATTGAAAAATCCTTTATTCGAAAGTACGAAATGGAACTCGTTACTAGTTCAAATTCCTCGGGTTCCGACAGCTATTCCGACATGGATGTTCACCCTAAGCTCCGAAAGCAGCGTCACCAGAATAAATCAACCAATCATCCATCCCTAATTCATCTGATGGGTTCGTAGTCTACTTAATCATTGGAGACAAGAAGAAGGTGATCCTTTCCATTAACCGAATTCAACTCTTGACGATGAACCTGAAGCACTTACCGGCGAACCAGTCCGAAACACCATTTTCACCCTCATTTCCCGAATATCTCACCACGATTATATTCTATCAAAAATTCTAAATCTTATTCATCCGCTCTTTCCGACTAACAATCATCTCGAAATAATAGAAGAAGTCAATGAACTTCGCGCTCGAGTAATCAATTTGGAGAATATGGTGCAAAATTTACCAGCTTCAACAACATCACCAGCACCAACAGTACCACCAACAACCCAAGTTTCAACATCACACGCCTCAACATCTCATTATGCACCTCGAGCATAATCATCGATCTACGAATCATTTTACATCATTTATCTTCGTTCTACATGACGATTAGATAATTTCTAATGTTTTAGAGATTATGTATTCTAGTTCTAACGATAAATCAAATGAGATTAATATCATATTAACTCAGTAAATCCATGAGTACATCTGAGGAAAATATATATGAAAGTATATTTTCATAAAGATTGTAATTAAAAATTCTTTTGTATAAACTGTTAATGGTGAAAATATTTTAACGGGTAGGTAATACCCTAGAAATATTTAGATTTCACATTAATAAGTTACACTGTACATTCTTTGAATCTGATTCAACAGTCATTTACTATCCTTCTTACATCTACCTGAAGATTTTTCGTATGCCCAAGAGACATATTAAATTAATGTGGCTAATATGTTATGATCCAAGTCGGGGCATACCCAATAACAAGCTTTCCGACACCTTAAACGTATTTGATCTTAACGATTGGTTCATTAAATAAATACGCGACACTTGGATCTTAGAAAATCGGATTTCTAAGATGTTATCACTTGAGATAAATTACTTGGATAATTTATATATTAATGAATTAATTATTTAAAGGCTTAAATAATTAAGTTGTGTTATATTTTATAAAAGGTTTATAAGATATATATATAAGTTACTAATCTATACTTAAGTTTATACAAGTTTATATATGTAAATACAAGTTTTATATATATAATTCTTGTTATAAAATAAGATAGTTAGTGGCAGATTTTGGGACTCCAAGAGAGCATCTCATGCTTGCTTTTGTTGCTCCCTATATACACAACTCCAAGGGGAATGTCTAGACTTGAACCAAGCACACTTTGACTCATTTTTCTTTCAAAAAAACTGACCAAAACTCTCCATTCTGTTGCTGTTCTGGCCGTGAGTTTGGGCAGCAAAAGGGGATGGTTCAAGCTTGATTATCAAGTGATTAAGTGTTCCAATTAAATCCTAACCAAAATACTAGGTGTTGGTTACAAGTTTGGGGTATAATCTCTTGAGGTTTCATAGTTTTGAGACTCAATTCATCATCATCTTTTGACAAGCTGCTGTTGTGATGACCCGGGAATTTCCGACCAAATTTAAACTTAATCTTTATATATTTCCGACACGATAAGCAAAGTCTGTAATGTTGAGTCACAAATATTTCGAACTGTTTTATATATTCGTTTGACTTTAGACCATTCTCGACGATTCACGAACAAGTATTTGTAAATCGGTAAGTATATATTTAAATGTGTGTGTGTGTATGTATATATATATATATATATATATATATATATATATATATATATATATATATATAGAAAAATATTTTGTTTGAAATATAAAAATGAATTAGTGGTTATACTAATAATATTACTACTAAAAATTATCAGTTTTATTTAAATTATTTTTTAATTATTATTTCTATTAATATCCTTAGTATTCATAATAATATTAAAAGTAATAATATTCACAATATTATTTATTAATATTAATTAAATTTAAATTATGAAATCAGATTATATTATAAGGGTTTGTTTCAAATTATTATATACTTTATTCTTTTGTTTGTTCCTCCTTGGCTCAATACTCTGTCGAATCCATAAACCATTATTTACCACTATGCCATTGTATATGTTTGTGTTTCTAATCGATTTCTTATTTGCAAACATATAATATGCATATATAGAATATATAGATATTTGAGATTACCATCAAACTCCACAACAATCTAATTAATTGCCATTTGAAGATTTCAATTTAAACTAGAATCCAATCTTACTAACCATTTAACACTTTTAATCCGTTACATATCAATTCACCAAAGACTTTAGAATTCTTATTTTTATTATTACTTTATTGTTATTATTATCGATTCCTATTTTTTTGTTTGTGAATTGATTCCAACCACTATATCATTCTATAATGTATATAGATATAGAGATATCCATATTTATGGAACCCACCATCTTGTCTATAATCTCAATTTCCTTCTTTGCACAGACACCAACTTGCACACTTATTTTCCTTTGTTGTTTTCTGCTTCAATCAATGGAATATTAATTTCCTTACTTTTTACCTTACTTACATATAATATATACTCAAATGATAATGACACACATATAACTCAAACAAATAAGTTTCACGGATTGTAATAGGATCACTATGCTTGTTTTCACTTTCTGTTTCATCTCACTATCTATCAACATATATCAAATATATATCACAAGAGTTTAATTAGGATACTATTATCCCTTTACATTCCACTGACACTAAATTACACATAATATATGCATATACTTCCTCTTATTCATTATATGCTAAACTGAGCCACTGCTACCTTGATCCTACTCTATAATCAACACACCTGCAGTCCACCTTTCATCAACTTCACCACTATGGAACCACCTTTGATCACCACAAGAACCATCTCCGGCCACCATGATCCATGAGCCACCACCACCACACTCTCAAACTGCCACCACCACCCTCGAAACCTAACACCAAAACCTGCTGCAAATATCTGCTCTTCTTTCAGTTTCAACCCACCATCGAACAACACACTGGTACCTTCTGTTTCTATTTCTATTTGCTATTGCAGCTGCTACATACCTTCATGTTTATTAGAACTACTGCTGCAACTTTCTGCAGTCCACATCGATACTGCTACTTCTCTTTTATGTTTCGAAAACAGTCAGAAAACAAGTAACTCAAACATTCCTAATTATTACTCGTTCTTTCTGTGTATAATTGCAAATAACGTCAACCAAAAACTATCATAACTGTTTTGTTGCTATACCTGCGACTATTTTATTTGGTGTAAACCGACATCAAGTGAACTACCATTGTTGCTGCAGCTACTTTTGTTTGAAACTCACTCAAGAATCACCTTAACCATCATCGAGACCACCATAGTACCAAACCCGACAATCTACCAACCTCCACCACGAAACACCATCAAACCTTTTTTACATGAATTGAACCTGTTCTCAAATTGAATCAGACCTGTTTACAAATAACCAAAAGAAAACAAAATACTCCAATCTTTCACATACGAATCGAGCAAATAGATTACACCACAATAAATCTGGGAGAATTGATTAGTAAATTACAAGGATCGATGATGACTGATAAATATAAATATATATATATATATATATATATATATATATATATATATATATATATATATATATATATATATATATATATATATATATATATATATATATAAATATATACATATATATAAATAAATAAGTAAATATATAAAGAGAAATCAATTCCTGTTTCTGTTCTCCATTATAACTCGGTGATGATAACAATCAATGAAAATTGATACAGTACCTGTAATTACACTACTACGATTAGTGATTTCTTCCTGGATGAATAAACCTCAACTTTTACTTCAATTTCTTCTGTTAACGTCGATGATTAAGATGGATGAGGACGATTACACGATGATGATGATGAATTGTAGATGATGCTTATGATCGATTGACCTATTGATGATGAAGATGCTTGTCGATTGAATGAAGGATGATGGTACAGAGATGAGGAGCGACGATGATGATAATGAAACAAAGGGTGATTCGTTGGTTGTTGAAAACCCTTGATTGGCACAGTTGAAGCAAGAGGGTTATTAATTGGGTTTGATAAGTGGATTTGTCATTTGGGCTTGGACAAGTATTAAATAAGATGGGTCCAAAGTTAGCCCAATTAATTGATAATGGTAAAATACTAAAATTATTGTTATTATTGTTAATGTTTTTATTTTTATCATTATCATTATTATTATTATTATTATTATTATTATTATTATTATTATTATTATTATTATTATTATTATTATTATTATTATTATTATTATTATTATTATTATTATTATTATTATTATTATTATTATTATTATTATTATTAATACTAATAATATTGTTAAGTATTATCATTAAGATTATTAGTATTATCATTACTAATAAAATTATCATTTTTATTACTGAAAGTAACGAATTTATTATTATTATTATCATTAATACTATTATTTTTTAATATTAATATTTATTATTATCAATAATATTATTACTAATATTATCACTAAAAATATTGTTAGTACTACCATTTAGATTATTATTAGTATTATCATTATTATTGAGATTTTTTATTATTATTATTATCAATATTATTATCACAATTATTGTTATTATTACAAATAATTAATACATTACAAACACATTAATATTTCATATTACTATTTTGTTTTTTAAATGATATTAATAAAGCTATATATAAAATGTATTAATTAATATAAATATATATGTATTTTCATCATATATAAACCTTAAAATAAATTTCTATTTTTATATATTATGATAGATGATAAATATTATATTATTAAACTACTTTAACAAATATTTATTATTTTAATTTTAATAAATGTATTATGGAAATTAAATATTAAATACTTAGAGTATATAAGATAAATAAAACTTAAATATTATTATAATATACAAACTTGTTAATTGTTATTATGTGTGTTAATATATATATATATAAATGATATAGGTTCGTGAATCCAAGGCCAACCCTGCATTGTTCAGTTTGTCTAATGTCGTCATATGTATTTTTACTACAAAATACATTAGGTGAGTTTCAATTGCCTTTTTACCCTTTATATTTTTGGGCTGAGAATACATGCGTTGCTTTTATAAATGTTTTACGAAATAGACACGAGTAAATGAAACTACATTCTATGGTTGAATTATCGAATTGAATATGCCCCTATATAGTCTAGTAATCTAAGAATTAGGGAACAGACACCCTAATTGACGCGAACTCTAAAGATAGATCTATCGGGCCCAACAAGCCCCATCCAAAGTACCGGATGCTTTAGTACTTCAAAATTAATATCATGTCCGAAGGAGGATCCCGGAATGATGGGGATATTCTTATATGCATATTGTGAATGTCGGTTACCAGGTGTTCAATCCATATGAATGATTATTTTGTCTCTATGTATGGGACGTATGTTTATGAGAAATGGAAATATGAAATCTTGTGGTCTATTAAAAGTTATGAAATGATTATTTATGATAAACTAATGAACTCACCAACCTTTTGGTTGACACTTTTAAGCATGTTTATTCTCATGTGTGAAAGAAACCTTCCGCTGTGCATTTTGCTCATTTTAAGGACAATACTTGGAGTCGATCATCGCTCTGGAATCAAAGGTTTATGATTTCGTCCGGATGGATTAGGACGGGTCATCACAGTTGGTATCAGAGCCAGGTTTTAGCGAACCAAGTCTGCATTAGTGAGTCTAACTGATAAGTCATTAGGATGCATTAGTGAGTCTGGACTTCGACCGTGTCTGCATGTCAAAAGTTTTGCTTATCATTTTGTATCAAAAATTACCTGCTTATCATTCTTAAAGAATCACTTGTTTATCACTCTTAGTCTAGACATGTCTTACTGCCTCTACTGCATAGACAGTGTATAGATAAATTCATATCCTAGCATATATGTTATTGTTACCTTTGCCTGACAGCTTCTGTAGATTCCTTCGTAACTTATGGGATTTTAGTAATATATATGCATATGTAAATTATGTATTTCAAGGTACTAATCTACATCCTATAATCTATTTTCTTATCGAAAATCCTTCATCTGATCGTACGAGATGAATCCCTCAACCAGTTCGAGTCCCTCAGATTTCGATGGCTATTCCGATAGATATTCCGACAACTATTCCGACATGGATATTTACCTAAGCTCCGAAAGCGGTGTCACCAGAATGAATCAATCAATCAGCCATCCCCAATTCATCCGATGGGTTCGTAGTTGACTGAACCAACAGAGACAAGAAGAAAGCGATCCTTTCCATTCCACCAACCGAATTCACCTCTTGACAATGAACCTAAAGCGTTTTATCGACAAACCTGTTCGAGACACCATTTTCAGTCTCATTTCCAGGGTAACTCGACAAGATTATATTCTATCCACAATTTTGAACCTTATTCATCCGCTCGTTCCGACCGACAATCATCCTGGAGTAATAAGTCAACGAACTTCGCGCTCGAATAATCAATTCGGAGAATATGGTGCAAAATGTACCAGCTTCAGCAACATCACCGGCACCAACAGTACCATCAATAATAGCACCAGTACCATCAACAATCCATGCTTCAATATCATCATCTGCAATTTGAGTATGATCTTCGTTCTACGTATCGTTCTACCTCATTTATCTTCGTTCGACATGGCGAATATGTAATCTCTAAAGTTTTAGAGATTATTTATTCTAGTTCCAACCGAAAAGTAAATGAGTTTAATATCATATTAACTCATTAAATCCATGAATACATCTGAAGAAAATATATATGTATATATGTTTTCATAAAGATTGTAATTAAAAATTCTCTTGTACAAACTGTTAATGGTGAAAATATTTTAACGGGTAGGTAATACCCGAGGAATGTTTAAATTTCACATTAATAAGTTACATTGTACGTTCTTCGAATCTGTTTCAACAGTCATATACTATCCTACTTACATCCACCGATATACAAATCCGTTCACCACAGAATAACTATATTCATCCAATTTCATATTTGGATTTTGATTTATCAGAATCCAACAAGTGGCATAATGAAGAAAACATTTGACAAAATAAAATTTGTTAGAAACAAACAAACTAACTATGAGAAATTTTGTTAAGAATCCACGCTAACAAAATCCTAGCTAACTGTTCTTAGCTAACTGTTAATTCCTTATTGTACATTTAATTATCGCAATTTATTTTATCGCAATTTACATTCTCGCAATTTTATTTATTGTCATTTAAATTCTGTATTTATTTTAAGCACTTTAAATATCGGGACACGTATACAAGGTTTTGACATATCATATCGACGCATATATATATATATATATATATATATATATATATATATATATATATATATATATATATATATATATATATATTATTTGGAATAACCATAGACACTCTATATGCAGTAATGATCGAGTTCTCTATACAGGGTTGAGGTTGATTCTACAATAATATATATACTTTGAGTTGTGATCGAGTCTGAGACATGTACACGGGTCACGATACATATTAATTAATTCGAATATATATATATATATATATATATATATATATATATATATATATATATATATATATATATATATATATATATATATATATATATATATATATATATATATATATATATATATATATGAATTTATTGAATTGTTAACTGTGGACTATCGACTGTGGACTAATAATGTTGGACATTTAAAATGAATTAAAATATCGATTATAAAATATGAAACTAAATAATTCTTCAAGTTTGCCACTTGATTTCATCCTAAACTTCAAATTATATCTTGAAAATTACGATATGCGTTCAAACTTTTCATGATACTTGAAAACACATCAATCGAGAGGATGAACCAACCGCACTTCATCTACGGAAGAAAAGATTGATACATATAGTTATGCATCTGAAAAATACTCGGAACCAGAGTAAACATTTAACACGTATCTGTGCTAGCTCTTTTGGTGTTGTTATTACCGAAAATAACTTTGCAATCCCTTTTCAAAGTAGCGAATTTTTGTCACAGCTCCAGCAAGACAACTTCGACTTTTTATTCGAAACAACCTTATTATAACCTTGATATATATTCGTGCTCTTTTATTATTGCCAAGGAACCTTTCATATTCTACCATATTACTAGTAGACGTACCAGCAACCTCGTTGCTTCTTGGTTTAAATCTCTCCGATAAATCATTATATTTATTCATTGAAACCTTATCATATACTCATCCGCATCTTGTAACGAGAACTGCCATGCCAATTATCGGGAGTCAACAATCAGTACTTTGAAAACGCACAGCATGTCTACATCAACAGTTATATGTATAACATTTATCTTTTAGAATTATGGTCTCTTATTCTGAAATTCTGAAAAGCATTCAATCTACAAATCAATACTCTGAATGTTGAAAAAGGTGAATGAAGCAGCAGAAACTGTAGGCAACCCTAAACGACTTTAGTCGTCGGAAGTTTGATGATAAAGAATAATATGTTGGAAAAGCTCAGAAACGTTGGAACTGGAAAACGGAAAGAGTTAACCATGAAGGAGACCAAGGAAAAATACAAGGACCATACCCTATATTCAAAGAATCTAGATAATTCTGGATCCGTTGAAATCTTTAGAGAATATCTTGCTCCGAAGTCATGTTAAAATCTTGCGGAAAATCTTTCTCCATCAACCATCGAACTTAGAAATTCCAAAATATCATCATCAATATCTTCGATATTTCTGAGGATATTTTCATAAATATTCTCGTCCGAAATTATATAACTCTTCGCGCTTCCTGTGCATCATTATATTGGAAACATTCAAGAGAAAATTTAGTACCGAAAAGCAGATTATGCGAAACTATGAAGAAAGCCGTGGACAAATCACAAAGAATAAGTTTGACTTCAAAGAATCCAAATGATTCAATGCCTGCTAAAGTCTTTAGTGAATATCTTACTCCTTACTCTAAACCCTTACGGACAATAGTTTCTATCATCCTCTGATCTTAGATATTCCGAGATATTATCGTATCTCTCATTATAAATATTCTCGATATTTCTGAATATATTTTCATGACTAATCTTATCTGAAATCAAAAATCTCTTCATGCTATCAGTATTACATCATATAGAAACTGTTAGTTTCTATATTCTGTAAAATTTCGAGCTTAAAATATGAATGTTATTGAAGTAATGTTGGGAACTGATGCATGAGTTAGTATAATATAATGACACTTGATCAACGTGATTATATTACAGTAAGTCATGCTGAGTTTCTAAATGGGACATGATGATTCACAGATTATAACGTCATCATGTGTCATGTTACATGACTCTTACATTTTATCTAATATATAAATATATCAAGAACATATTTTCTTGATAGTTCTATCTTTCCCGGATATTCTGGTAATTTGACGAATCAAGATCGTGCTATTACAATTTCTTTCTTAGACTAGTAACTATGTTCATTTCGAAATTCATATCTATGAATTCTGGACCGTTGCTCACTTTACTAGGGGTCGAGAGGATAATAAAAAGGCAAAAAGATCCAAAATATAAGAGAAAATATAAAGCCCAATGACAACACCGAAATTACAAACCGTGGATATCGGTACGTATAGCAATATAAAGACACGGGAGGATTATAAATACAATAATCCCTAGGATATAATAGAAATAAACAGATTTTTCAGGTGGAAGTTGGAAAAGAAGAACGATCATTGCGATAGTTAGAATAAGAACAGGGATCAGAACAAGGTTAAGCAATTTCATAAATCTTTTGAATTTGGAAATTGAGTATAGAAGTGGTGACAACAAATGGATCGGAAAAGGTAAATTTATAAAGGAAATATCAGACGTAGTAATCGAGGCAGATCACCGTATTTAATTAAAGAGATCTTAATTTCCATAAATCCCGAAGAATCAGATCTTATAGATCTTTAAGATTTTCTTTTAAATCTCTTGAATTCCGGAATTCAAATTTGATTACGTCAAAAGTTAAAAACAAATCTTTGCTTCTCATTTCATTCTTTTGTAAATAGCTTCATTCGTACTCTTCGAATAATCGAATTGTTTTATCCACAAAACTCAATGATGATAAAACTCTATTTATCAACTCATATTCGTCATGAAAACATTTTTATTGTTAGCCATGACCACCTCACTCAAATTTCGGGACGAAATTTCTTTAACGGGTAGGTACTGTGATGACCCGGGAATTTCCGACCAAATTTAAACTTAATCTTTCTATATTTCCGACACGATAAGCAAAGTCTGTAATGTTGAGTCACAAATATTTCGAACTGTTTTATATATTCGTTTGACTTTAGACCATTCTCGACGATTCACGAACAAGTATTTGTAAATCGGTAAGTATATATTTAAATGTGTGTATGTATATATATATATATATATATATATATATATATATATATATATATATATATATATATATATATATATATATATATATATATATAGAAAAATATTTTGTTTGAAATATAAAAATGAATTAGTGGTTATACTAATAATATTACTACTAAAAATTATCAGTTTTATTTAAATTATTTTTTAATTATTATTTCTATTAATATCCTTATTATTCATAATAATATTAAAAGTAATAATATTCACAATATTATTTATTAATATTAATTAAATTTAAATTATGAAATCAGATTATATTATAAGGGTTTGTTTCAAATTATTATATACTTTATTCTTTTGTTTGTTCCTCCTTGGCTCAATACTCTGTCGAATCCATAAACCATTATTTACCACTATGCCATTGTATATGTTTGTGTTTCTAATCGATTTCTTATTTGCAAACATATAATATGCATATATAGAATATATAGATATTTGAGATTACCATCAAACTCCACAACAATCTAATTAATTGCCATTTGAAGATTTCAATTTAAACTAGAATCCAATCTTACTAACCATTTAACATATTTAATCCGTTACATATCAATTCACCAAAGACTTTAGAATTCTTATTTTTATTATTACTTTATTGTTATTATTATCGATTCCTGTTTTTTTGTTTGTGAATTGATTCCAACCACTATATCATTCTATAATGTATATAGATATAGAGATATCCATATTTATGGAACCCACCATCTTGTCTATAATCTCAATTTCCTTCTTTGCACAGACACCAACTTGCACACTTATTTTCCTTTGTTGTTTTCTGCTTCAATCAATGGAATATTAATTTCCTTACTTTTTACCTTACTTACATATAATATATACTCAAATGATAATGACACACATACAACTCAAACAAATAAGTTTCACGGATTGTAATAGGATCACTATGCTTGTTTTCACTTTCTGTTTCATCTGACTATCTATCAACATATATCAAATATATATCACAAGAGTTTAATTAGGATACTATTATCCCTTTACATACCACTGACACTAAATTACACATAATATATGCATATACTTCCTCTTATTCATTATATGCTAAACTGAGCCACTGCTACCTTGATCCTACTCGATAATCAACACACCTGCAGTCCACCTTTCATCAACTTCACCACTATGGAACCACCTTTGATCACCACAAGAACCATCTCCGGCCACCATGAGCCATGAGCCACCACCATGACACTCTCAAACCGCCACCACCACCCTCAAAACCTAACACCAAAACCTGCTGCAAATAGCTACTATTCTTTCAGTTTCAACCCACCATCGAACAACACACTGGTACCTTCTGTTTCTATTTCTAATCGCTATTGCAGCTGCTACATACCTTCATGTTTATTAGAACTACTGCTGCAACTTTCTGCAGTCCACATCGATACTGCTACTTCTCTTTTATGTTTCGAAAACAGTCAGAAAACACGTAACTCAAACATTCCTAATTATTACTCATTCTTTCTGTCTATAATTGCAAATAACGTCAACCAAAAACTATCATAACTGTTTTGTTGCTATACCTGCGACTATTTTATTTGGTGTAAACCGACATCAAGTGAACCACCATTGTTGCTGCAGCTACTTTTGTTTGAAACTCACTCAAGAATCACCTTAACCATCATCGAGACCACCATAGTACCAAACCCGACAATCCACCAACCTCCACCACGAAACACCATCAAACCTTTTTTACATGAATTGAACCTGTTCTCAAATTGAATCAGAACTGTTTACAAATAACCAAAAGAAAACAAAATACTCCAATCTTTCACATACGAATCGAGCAAATAGATTACACCACAATAAATCTGGGAGAATTGATTAGTAAATTACAAGGATCGATGATGACTGATAAATATATATATATATATATATATATATATATATATATATACATATATATATACATATATATATATATATATATATATATATATATATATATATATATATATATATATATATATATAAATAAGTAAATATATAAAGAGAAATCAATTCCTGTTTCTGTTCTCCATTATTACTCGATGATGATAACAATCAATGAAAATTGATACAGTACCTGTAATTACACTACTACGATTATTGATTTCTTCCTGGATGAATAAACCTCAACTTTTACTTCAATTTCTTCTGTTAACGTCGATGATTAAGATGGATGAGGACGATTACACGATGATGATGATGAATTGTCAATGATGCTTATGATCGATTGACCTATTGATGATGAAGATGCTTGTCGATTGAATGAAGGATGATGGTACATAGATGAGGAGCAACGATGATGATAATGAAACAAAGGGTGATTCGTTGGTTGTTGAAAACCCTCGATTGGCACAGTTGAAGCAAGAGGGTTATTAATTGGGTTTGATAAGTGGATTTGTCAATTGGGCTTGGACAAGTATTAAATAAGATGGGTCCAAAGTTAGCCCAATTAATTGATAATGGTAAAATACTAAAATTATTGTTATTATTGTTAATGTTTTTATTTTTATCATTATTATTATTATTATTATTATTATTATTATTATTATTATTATTATTATTATTATTATTATTATTATTATTATTATTATTATTATTATTATTATTATTATTATTATTATTATTATTATTAATACTAATAATATTTTTAAGTATTATCATTAAGATTATTAGTATTATCATTACTAATAAAATTATCATTTTTATTACTGAAAGTAACGAATTTATTATTATTATTATCATTAATACTATTATTTTTTAATATTAATATTTATCATTATCAATAATATTATTACTAATATTATCACTAAAAATATTGTTAGTACTACCATTTAGATTATTATTAGTATTATCATTATTATTGAATTTTTTTATTATTATTATTATCAATATTATTATCACAATTATTGTTATTATTACAAATAATTAATACATTACAAACACATTAATATTTCATATTACTATTTTTTTAAAATAATATTAATAAAGCTATATATAAAATGTATTAATTAATATAAATATATATATGTATTTTCATCATATATAAACCTTAAAATAAATTTCTATTTTTATATATTATGATAGATGATAAATATTATATTATTAAACTACTTTAACAAATATTTATTATTTTAATTTTAATAAATGTATTATGGAAATTAAATATTAAATACTTAGAGTATATAAGATAAATAAAACTTAACTATTATTATAATATACAAACTTGTTAATTGTTATTATGTGTGTTAATATATATATAAATGATATAGGTTCGTGAATCCAAGGCCAACCCTGCATTGTTCAGTTTGTCTAATGTCGTCATATGTATTTTTACTACAAAATACATTAGGTGAGTTTCAATTGCCTTTTTACCCTTTATATTTTTGGGGCTGAGAATACATGCGTTGCTTTTATAACTGTTTTACGAAATAGACACGAGTAAATGAAACTACATTCTATGGTTGAATTATCGAATCGAATATGCCCCTATATAGTCTGGTAATCTAAGAATTAGGGAACAGACACCCTAATTGACGCGAACTCTAAAGATAGATCTATCGGGCCCAACAAGCCCCATCCAAAGTACCGGATGCTTTAGTACTTCGAAATTAATATCATGTCCGAAGGAGGATCCCGGAATGATGGGGATATTCTTATATGCATATTGTGAATGTCGGTTACCAGGTGTTCAATCCATATGAATGATTATTTTGTCTCTATGTATGGGACGTATGTTTATGAGAAATGGAAATATGAAATCTTGTGGTCTATTAAAAGTTATGAAATGATTATTTATGATAAACTAATGAACTCACCAACCTTTTGGTTGACACTTTTAAGCATGTTTATTCTCAGGTGTGAAAGAAACCTTCCGCTGTGCATTTTGCTCATTTTAAGGACAATACTTGGAGTCGATCATCACTCTGGAATCAAAGGTTTATGATTTCGTCCGGATGGATTAGGACGGGTCATCACAGCTTTCCAGAATTTTGGGTGCAAATAAAAGGGTTTCAAGCTTGGTTAATTAGTTAGTTAACTGTTTAAATCTTAACTAACTCAAAGGGTGGTGTTGGTGCATCAAAGGATTGAGTTTTACACACTTGTTCATCATCTTCATCATCACTTATTAACCTCCTAACTTGGAGAAGGTATAACATCTAAACTCTCTTGTAGTTTGTAAGTATATTAAACAACTTGATCCTTGTGGGATTTAACTTTAAATTGGTTGTAGTTTAACAAGTCTAATAAATGGTTATTTACATGCTTCCACTTTGAATGATTCTTAAAAGGTTTTAAGTATTATGAAACTTGTTAAATCCCAACAATGGTATCGAGAGCCGAAGTTGTTGAAATATGCTTCGTGATGATTATTAAACTTACTATATATTTTGCATTTTATGTACATGCATGATTGTAAAATGCAAAAATTAAAGTGTTTGGGTGGGTTTGTTGGTTGGCCGAATTTAAGGAGGTTCCAAATGGGTTTTGGAACTTGCCATTTGGTCCATTTTGTTGTATGTTAAAATTCACAATCAAGCCTTGACCTTGTGTTTGAATGGTTGCATGTTTGGTTGATTTAATTCATTCATTTGGTTTGTAATAATATTTATTCAATTTGGTTTGTAATATTATTATTTTGGTTATGTAATTTATTTTATATTTGGTATGTAAAATAGATTAGGTTGTAATTTCATTTTTTAGACAAAATGTATTAGGATATATTTTGTAAAATGATGAAGATGATGAAGACTTGAAGAACACACAAGAAGCATTTGGATGCAAGATTAAGTGGGAGATTTAAAATCTCTTACTTTGTGTTATAACCCCTTTACCGGTGGCATTTGTTTTCGGCTAAACAAATGTCCACCAAAATAGCTTGATTGTGAATATATGATTTTGCATGCGTGGTTGTTTTGTATGATTATGTGGATTGTATGTTTGTATGCTACAAGTTAATCACACAAGTTGACAACAAGCTAAAATGGAAATTTAATTGGTTAAATTAGACATTATTAACGACATGCAAAACGATAATTTAAATGGTTAAATTAAAAACGGCTAAAAGGACATTAATAAATGGTTATTAACAACATGATAAGGATCATATATATATAAAATGGTTTATATCATGTAATTGGCTAAAATTACAAGACATGAACAATGGATTTTCAAATAAACCGCACACTAAATGCATGTTGGTATATGGTGTAATAGTTTTCTCAAACTAGAATTAAAGGAAACTTAAAACCCTTTACACACTAGGTTAACAAGTTTAAACGCCATCCTATTGTATGACACTTAGACGTATTAAGGAACTTATAATGGGATAAAGGTCACCTAACCATTATGAGCAAACTAATATGATTAAGGTAAATTTCGCACACTTGTGGGATAAAGGTCACCTAACCACTTGTATGTTAAGTTTACATGTCTAAACAAGTAGGACGACTTGATTTGGAAATCATGAACTTTGGGTCACCGAAGCATGATGAACAAATAGGCGTTGATGGGATAATATGTCATGCAAAAGGATTGCATGATCCCATAACTTAGAAGTTGCAAAAGGATTGCAATTGTCATATAATGACTACCTAGCTAAATAAAATGACGGGATAAAGGTCACCTAACTGAAATTTGGTTTACCGTTGGATTCTAAAATTTAATATATATCAATTGGATTTAAAGGGTATTGATTGTTAAATTTAAAATCGATACTTAAATGAACTTTGTTAAATTTTGTAGATGGCCGCCAATAACAACAACATGCAAAACGCACCTATTAACTTGAACAACCTATCGTTAAGGTCTCTCCTCGAGAAAGACAAACTCAACCATACGAACTTTATGGATTGGTTCTGCAATCTTAGGATTGTCCTCAAACTTGAGGATAAGGCGTATGTGTTGGAAGACCCCATTCCCGATCAACCCGACGAGGATGATACGGAAGGCATGGCTTATTGGGATAAGTATTGCGCCGATTCGGTGCAAGTCGCTTGCCTAATGCTTGGGACTATGATACCCGAAATCCAAAAGGATTTCGAGCATCATACTGCATACGACATGATCACGCAATTGAAGGAGATGTTCCTTCAACAAGCACGTGTCGAGCGCTCCGAGACCGTTCGAGCGCTTCATGCATGTCGTATGGACGACTCCCAATCCATTTCATCTTATGTCCTTAAGATGAAAAGCCTCATTGATCACGCAAACCGTCTTAATCTCAACATATCTAATGAGCTAGCCACGGATCTTATCCTAAACTCCTTGTCAAAGAGGTTTGACCAATTTTTAATTAATTACAATATGAATGGGATGGATAAGACCATTGGCGAACTTCATGGCATGCTTAGGACGACGGAAACTAGCATGGGTAAGAGGGCTTCACCCGTGCTAATGATCAATGATGGTGGGTCCAAAGGTAACAACACCTCTAATCCAAAGGCGGCTAAGAGGAAAGGACCCGCCCATCAAGGCAAGGGAAAGGGGAGGATGGTTACCCCAACCAAAAACAATAACAAGAAGCAAAAGGTTGTCGGACAAGTAAACCCCAAGGAAGACCCGTGCTTCGGTTGCGGTGAAATGGGTCAATGGAAACGCAACTGCCCGGTCTACCTTAAGGAGTTGAAGGAAAAGAGGGATGCGGGACAAACCTCAGGTAATATATATATGGTATATATAGAGCTTAGTATTACTTCTTCTAATACATGGGTATTAGACACTGGATGTGGAACTCACATTTGCAATTCTTTGCAAGGTTTCAAAAGAAGTAGCAAACAAACGGGAACATCAAGTCTCTTTATGGGTAATGGAGCCAAAGTGCAAGTGAAGGCTCAAGGAGACTTTGTATTAAAGGTTCCAAGTGGTTTGGAACTTATTTTGAACAATGTTTTGTATGCACCGGATTTATGTCGAAACATTATTTCAGTTTCCCGTTTAAAACAATGTGGTTTTTAACTTAATTTTGTTAATGATGATATCCACGTGTATTTGGATAATGTATTCTATTTTAAGGCTTCGCCTTCAAATGGAATTTATGAATTGGTTCATGATGACACATCATCTAGTAGCTCAATATACCATACTAGCACCAAGAAACTCAAAAGGGATTTGAGTGATTCCTACTTATGGAATTGTCGCCTTGGTCACTTAAACAAGAATCGAATGCATACACTCCAAAAGAATGGCCTTTTGAAATCAAATGAACTAGACTCGTTTGATGTATGTGAATCTTGTTTACAAGGAAAAATGACTAAAGCACCTTTCAAAGGGACCTACGAAAGGGCTAAGGACTTATTGTGATTAATACATTCGGATGTATGTGGACCCTTTAAGCCCATAACTATGAATGGTGAAAGATACTTCCTTACTTTCATTGATGACTTCAGTCGTTTCGGATATGTCTACTTGTTAAGACATAAGGACGAAACTTTTGAAGCATTTAAAGAGTATCAAAACGAAGTACAAAATCAACTCAATAAGACAATCAAGGTACTTCGTACCTATAGAGGAGGTGAATACCTAAGCGATGCCTTCCAAGATCATCTTAGAAGTTGTGGGATTATCTCGCAACTTACTCCACCCGGGACACCACAGCTTAATGGTGTGTCCGAAAGGAGGAACCAAACCCTAATGGATATGGTTCGATCTATGATGGCTAGAAGCTCGTTACCTCTATCATTTTGAGGTTATTGTCTATGCTCCGCGGCTTGTAAGACCCGAATAATTATCTTACTTACTTGTGTATTATGGTGTTCAAGGGTGTGGGTTTTATTGTATATAAATTAAAATGCAAAAGAAACTGTTTCAGTAGGATCGCGCGCCGCGCGGGTTTGGGGCGCGCCGCGCCATTTGGCGCTGACAGAATCCTTTGTTTTAATTGGTTTAAATGAAGGGTATTTGGGTAATTTCACTTGGGGCCGGATTTGTGAGCCATATTAGCTGGTTTAGATCAGTTTTGGATGATATTCACATCCATTCATCACTCTCAAACTATTTTTGAGAGAGAGAGAGATTCTAGAGAGAGATTTAGGGTTTTGGTGAAGAAGGAGGCCGAATTGATCAAAAGCTCGAGTTCTAAAGTTGTTCCTTTCGTTCCTAGCTACGTTGTGGTAGTATTGGTAAGCTCAAACTCCGAATTTCATTTATTGGATTTGTTATTCAAGTTAGGGTTTTGAGTTAGTTTGATGAAAAACCCTTTTAGATGATGAAATGGGTTTAGTGATGCTAGTAATTGGGTTTATTGTTAATTGTTGGTGGATTTTGGGTTGGTGAACTAATTGGCCATGTTTAGGACTTGAAATTGAGTTTAATCACTTAAGTTAGTGATTATGGAAGTATTGAAACCCATTTAAGGTTATTTGGTTGACTAATTGTGACTTTGGGTCAAATTAGGGTTTGGTGGTGATTATGACCCATTTGGCGATTTAATGAGATTTATAAACTTGAAATGGATTAAGTTGAAGTATAAAACCAAGTTAAATGTGTTTTGGTGTCAAAACTTGTAAATGGTGAGATTTTGACCTTATGGGTCAAAATTAGGGTTTAAGTGTCAAAATGGGTATGACACGTGTTTAATACTTGAGTTCGAGTTTATTTGCCATATTAGGACCATTCTCACTTGTGTGAGTGATTATTGGTTAGTTTGGGCGCGGTTTGTACTTGGTAGTGCATTTGGGTCAAATTTGCACTAAGTGTCGAATTGGGTTGATTTGTGAATCCACTCTAAGTGTATTGTTGTAATTGTGATAATGGAATAGGTATTTTCCATTGGCGAGTTGCGGTTTACTTGGAAGCTTTCTTCAAGACTTCAAGGTGAGTGATAATATCCTATGTGCATATGTATGTGTAGGATGGGTGCGGGTCGGGTGAAGTGATTCTCGGCTATAGAGCTCACTTCACATATAGATGGATTTGATAGACTTGCGTTTAGATCCAATTGGCACGGTTGTGCGTTTTGGTTGACCATATTTGGCGAGGTACACGTTTTGTGTGTACACTATCACACGTGATTGTGATGTGGATGATATAACCCCAATGGCGAAGGGTTTTGAGTTGGAGAAGTGAATCGCGTGTAGTTCGGATTCACGATGACGCATGTAGTTCGGTCATCTTATCAAAATGAATCTCGTGTAGTTCGGATTCATGGTGACTCGTGTAGTTCGGTCATCTTATCAAAATGAATCTCGTGTAGTTCGGATTCATGGTGACTCGTGTAGTTCGGTCATCTTATTGAGGTAGTAATCTCGTGTGGTTTCGGATTACTAAGGCTCGTGTAGTTCGTCCAACCTCGATGTTGTGAAGATAGTAATCTCGTGTGGTTTCGGATTACTAAGGCTCGTGTAGTTCGGCCAATCTTCATTGTGGTATTTGGTTCTCGGTATCGGGTTAAGGTGTTAACCTTGTTCGTTTATATTGTTATATTAATGTATTGTTGTGTTGTAGCTAACCCTCAGGGTGTAGCTATTTGGCGTTGGTCACATCGTCGTTGGTGAACTTATATTGTTGTTGTATCTTTAGCTCGTTGCTTAGAGATCGTACGGTATGCTTAGTGTAGTGCCTTATATGGATGCCTCGGTATGCGGTATTTGTTATTTTGTGGCGTGTCCATTTTATACATATATATGTATGTAGTATATTATCATTCACTAAGCGTTAGCTTACCCTCTCGTTGTTGACTCTTTTTATAGATTGCATGCGGATGGTGGCTCGGGTAAGCGCGAGGATTAGAGGACTTGCATAGTTTGCGTAGAAGGCTTGCTTTTGGATTTATTAGGATTGGGTAGCGTATCCCCAATCGCCATGCTCGGCTTTGTTTTGTATTAAAAGTCTTATGGTCGAAAATCGTATTTTGATACTTAAAGGGTAATTTGGGTCGATGTGGGCCCCGCTTCATAAACATAATTTTATTAATAGAACGTGCTAGTTTTTATATATGGAACATGGGGTTAAAAGCGTTACGCCTAAATATGTCGGGAACTAGTCAAACATTTTCGCATTTAAAGACTTTCCGGACAGTCAGGTTTGGCGCGCCGCGCCAGGTGGCAGTTCAGCAAAAAAAAATTTTATTTTGTAAATTTAACGCGGTTTAATGCGGGTTGGTTTGGGTTGTTACAAGTGGTATCAGAGCATGGTCTAAGGGATTTAGGTGACTTGAGATAGGTGCCTAGACTTAGACTTGTGTGTGCTTAAATTGTTGTAGGGACTTGTAGGATTACGGGTCGGAATGGGTTTGGTTAGTGCCTTGGCTATAGGTTGACTAACGTTTATATTAGTAATGTGGATATTATTAATATGTTGTTGTGTTGTGATAATAATTCTCGCGTGTGTTTGTACCGCGTAGAATTTTGGTTGTGTTGGTTATATCATCGAGCGAGGCGGTCATTGTACTAACGAGTTGAGACGACGTGTGTGCGTAATAAGGACTTGCAAACCTTATTACGGGTGCAAATCGTGTCTAACAAGTGATGTACGATGAGTGTTTAGCAAGATGGGGCTGTGTCATGCGTACGGTTTTACACGTTCGTGGATAAATCGTTTTGCATTCTTTAGAATGACGACGCAAAACGAGACCGAGGTGAATGACGCGGAGTTTAACACTAGGGTTGCGGCCGCCGTTGCGGAGCAAATGGGTGCGTTAGAAGAAAGAATGGAAAGGAGGTATTCCGAACTTCAAAGTAGTGGTGAAATGGAGCGTTATCTTAAGAGCTTCATGAGGACTAAACCCCCGATGTATGATGGAAAGCCGGAACCTTTAGTAAGCACAACTTGGATTTCGGACGTCGAAGGGTGTTTCCGTACTATTGATTGCCCTCCCGAGAGAAAGACGAGACTCGCTACGAGTTTGTTGCGGGGTAGGGCAAGGGATTGGTTGGATGGTAAGATTGATCTTGTCGGTGGCAAGACGTTTATGGCTTTATCGTGGGACGACTTTAAGGAGGAATTCTTCGAAGAGTTCCGGACTTCGGCCGATTTGTGGGAATTGCGTAATGAGTTGCGAAATTTGCGACAAGGATCTATGGATTTGAGTACTCTCAAGACGACCTTCATGGCGAAGGCTCGTTTTTGTCTGGAGTATTTGGGGAATGATCGTTTGTTGATGTGAGATTTCTATCGGACCTTGAATGATGACTTGAAAAGTAAAATTAGCCGGGGTCAAGCGAAATCGTTTTCGGAATTATTCGACTTGGCTAGAGGTTTCGAGTCGTATTCACGGTCGAAAAAGGGTGAACCTTCAAGTGAGCGAAGGGTCGTTTCTTATGGTGCTCCGAGTAAGAGGGCTAAGGGTCCGAGTGTGAGCACGGGTGGTACGCGAGCGGGTATGTCGGATTCTAGTGCGGCTAGATGTTACAATTGTGGCTTGAGGGGTCACAAGTCTTGGGAATGTTCGGTACCAAAGGGTGAAGGTATGGTGTGCTTCAATTGCCAAAAAGAAGGACATCGTAAGTCGGAGTGTCCCAAGTTAGCGGGGACGGGTGCGGCCAGGAGACGTTAAGGTACGTTTAATTTTGATAAATATGTCTTTTGATTATTTATTAAATGCCGTTTGAGTTTGAGCTGCGTGCCTTTATTGTGCATGTTATGCTATGGGTGACGTTCCTAATGGAAGTACCCTATGTTGATGTTTGATTGACGGGCGAAAGGCGTAAGAATTGGTGCAACCAAGCATTCCTTAGTATTTGGGAAACGTTTCTACCAAGCCACGGAAATGGTTTTGGTGTTTGGTTGTTAAGCGCGTGTTCGCTTTTATGTTGAAGTGACGAATCATGAGGTTCGTCGGTTGGTTGGAACCCTTGAGATCGAGTGTTTTAAATCTCGATGTGTGTTGGTAATGGAGTCTTTATGACGCGACATTAGGTGCCTCTTTTATACCTACTAGCGTGGTGTTCGATTCCGATTGTGTTGCGGTACACTTTTCGTACAAAGTGTTTAAGGGTTGGTTAAAATCCTTCGTGTGTTCAAGGTTGGAGTAAGATGTGGTAATGGGTCGTGTGAGCTCAATTGTTGGTAAAGTCTACCTGTGGTAGCATTGTGCGGTTGTACGAGTTGTGGATATGGAACGTGGTTCTAAGTGGGGGAGTTACACTCCCGCACGAGGAAGTTTTAGTGTGAGATTTCGGATGATGCTATTGGTAGATCCGGAAAATGTTGTCGAGACCTGGTTGGGTCGATTTGTGGTAGAGTACAATTTCGGATAAATTGTACTTATGGTTTGGATTTGAATCATCACCGGGGTGGTAATGTGGTAAATCTCGTTGAGGGATAATGGACGTGTTTGGCGAGCAAGGTGAAATCCTCCGGTTAAGGGAGGTGTGTGTCGGGTTCTCTTGTGGAGAATTATTGTTTGGTACCTATGTTTGGTATAGGTGGTTCTTGCTCGATTATGGTATGGTTGTTTGATGAAGCATGATCTTTAGGGTCCGCTGACTTCATCATGGGAATACGTGATTGGTGGAGCATGACTTTCGGGGTCCGCTGACTTCATCATGAGCGTAGTGTTATATCGGTGAAGCATGATCTTCGGGTCCGCTGACTTCATCCGGTGTTGTGATTGGTGGAGCATGAAGTTCGGGGTCCGCTGACTTCATCATGAGCATGGTGTTATATCGGTGAAGCATGATCTTCGGGTCCGCTGACTTCATCCGGTGTTGTGATTGGTGGAGCATGACCTTCGGGGTCCGCTGACTTCATCAAGGGAGTAGTGTTATGTCGGTATGGTGTAACACTATCGGGAAATGCGAGTACCGGTGGGAAATGCGAGTACCATTCCTGTGTTGAGATTGTGGATCGCGTGTGTTTTCGGATTCACGATGACGCGTGTAGTTCCGTCATCTTATTGGAATGAATCTCGTGTAGTTCGGATTCATGGTGACTCGTGTAGTTCTGTCATCTTATTGAGGTAGTAATCTCGTGTGGTTTCGGATTACTAAGGCTCGTGTAGTTCGGCAAACCTCGATGTTGTGGAAGTGAATCTCGTGTAGTTCGGATTCACAAATGACTCGTGTGGTTTCGGTCATTGTATTAAGGAGTGAGTCTCGTGTAGTTCGGATTCACAATTGACTCGTGTAGTTCGGTCATTCCTCCGGGATAGTGACTCTCGTGTAGTTCGGATTCACTATGGTGCGTGTAGTTCGGCCATTCCCGATTGTTGTTGTGGTGAAGGTAGTGAGTCGCGTGTAGTTCGAATTCACTAGGGCGCGTGTGTTTTCGGCCAGCCTTCGTGACGTGTGATCTATTGGTTGTTTGATACACCAATGGTAGGGTCGTAAGGACCATGTTGCGGGAACTATCGGTCATTTTATACGTCGATGGTGGGGTCGTGAGGACCATGTTGTGGGATTAGTGAGGCGATAGCCGTGTTTCGCTCACATGTTTGTTACGGGTGTGACGATGGTTGATTTTGTACACCTTAGGATTAGCGTTGCCATAGTCGTTTTGGGCGCTTTTAGTTTTAGTCGTTGCTTATGATGTTAGGATAGTGGTGTATTGGTTGTATTGCGCACTACAAAGGATGTTTAGTGGTAAGAGTAATCCGTGAGGATTCATGTGGTTCGATCTTCATCGTTTCGGGTTGTTGACCTTAGGTCGATATTTGGTTGTTTTTAGCATTGTACTTGGAAAGGGTACACTATAGGGTTGATATCTCGGTTCAAGATTGATTGAGTTTCCCGATGTGAGGGATTGAGCATGGTTTTAGTGCTCGGATTGTGATTTGTTAAATTGCGTGTGACGATTTTGGTTGTTAGAGGTGAT
Source organism: Rutidosis leptorrhynchoides (assembly GCF_046630445.1). Lineage (NCBI taxonomy): Eukaryota > Viridiplantae > Streptophyta > Magnoliopsida > Asterales > Asteraceae > Rutidosis > Rutidosis leptorrhynchoides. The sequence goes on along the minus strand of NC_092333.1, from coordinate 412,652,202 downwards.
TCATTGGGAAGAGTTGCCTAGGAAAGTCAGATTGGGACGTATGTTTGAGGACCGTGGAGTGTGGTCCGTTTGGTTAAGTGACGAGGATCACGAGGACGTGATCGAGTTTAAGTGGGGGAGAGTTGTAAGACCCGAATAATTATCTTACTTACTTGTGTATTATGGTGTTCAAGGGTGTGGGTTTTATTGTATATAAATTAAAATGCAAAAGAAACTGTTTCAGTAGGATCGCGCGCCGCGCGGGTTTGAGGTGCGCCGCGCCATTTGGCGCTGACAGAATCCTTTGTTTTAATTGGTTTAAATGAAGGGTATTTGGGTAATTTCACTTGGGGCCGGATTTGTGAGCCATATTAGCTGGTTTGGATCAGTTTTCGATGATATTCACATCCATTCATCACTCTCAAACTATTTTAGAGAGAGAGAGATTCTAGAGAGAGATTTAGGGTTTTGGTAAAGAAGGAGGCCGAATTGATCAAAAGCTCGAGTTCTAAAGTTGTTCCTTTCGTTCCTAGCTACGTTGTGGTAGTATTGGTAAGCTCAAACTCCGAATTTCATTTATTGGATTTGTTATTCAAGTTAGGGTTTTGAGTTAGTTTGATGAAAAACCCTTTTAGATGATGAAATGGGTTTAGTGATGCTAGTAATTGGGTTTATTGTTAATTGTTGGTGAATTTTGGGTTGGTGAACTAATTGGCCATGTTTAGGACTTGAAATTGAGTTTAATCACTTAAGTTAGTGATTATGGAAGTATTGAAACCCATTTAAGGTTATTTGGTTGACTAATTGTGACTTTGGGTCAAATTAGGGTTTGGTGGTGATTATGACCCATTTGGCGATTTAATGAGATTTATAAACTTGAAATGGATTAAGTTGAAGTATAAAACCAAGTTAAATGTGTTTTGGTGTCAAAACTTGTAAATGGTGAGATTTTGACCTTATGGGTCAAAATTAGGGTTTAAGTGTCAAAATGTGTATGACACGTGTTTAACACTTGAGTTCGGGTTTATTTGGTATATTAGGACCATTCTCACTTGTGTGAGTGATTATTGGTTAGTTTGGGCGCGGTTTGTACTTGGTAGTGCATTTGGGTCAAATTTTCACTAAGTGTCGAATTGGGTTGATTTGTGAATCCACTCTAAGTGTATTGTTGTAATTGTGATAATGGAATAGGTATTTTCCATTGGCGAGTTGCGGTTTACTTGGAAGCTTTCTTCAAGACTTCAAGGTGAGTGATAATATCCTATGTGCATATGTATGTGTAGGATGGGTGCGGGTCAGGTGAAGTGATTCTCGGCTATAGAGCTCACTTCACATATAGATGGATTTGATAGACTTGCGTTTAGATCCAATTGGCACGGTTGTGCGTTTTGGTTGACCATATTTGGCGAGGTACACGTTTTGTGTGTACACTATCACACGTGATTGTGATGTGGATGATATAACCCCAATGGCGAAGGGTTTTGAGTTGGAGAAGTGAATCGCGTGTAGTTCGGATTCACGATGACGCGTGTAGTTCGGTCATCTTATCAAAATGAATCTCGTGTAGTTCGGATTCATGGTGACTCGTGTAGTTCGGTCATCTTATCAAAATGAATCTCGTGTAGTTCGGATTCATGGTGACTCGTGTAGTTCGGTCATCTTATTGAGGTAGTAATCTCGCGTGGTTTCGGATTACTAAGGCTCGTGTAGTTCGGCCAACCTCGATGTTGTGAAGATAGTAATCTTGTGTGGTTTCGGATTACTAAGGCTCGTGTAGTTCGGCCAATCTTCATTGTGCTATTTGGTTCTCGGTATCGGGTTAAGGTGTTAACCTTGTTCGTTTATATTGTTATATTAATGTATTGTTGTGTTGTAGCTAACCCTCCGGGTGTAGCTATTTGGCGTTGGTCACATCGTCGTTGGTGAACTTATATTGTTGTTGTATCTTTAGCTCGTTGCTTAGAGATCGTACGGTATACTTAGTGTAGTGCCTTATATGGATGCCTCGGTATGCGGTATTTGTTATTTTGTGGCGTGTACATTTTATACATATATATGTATGTAGTATATTATCAATCACTAAGCGTTAGCTTACCCTCTCGTTGTTGACTCTTTTTATAGATTGCATGCGGATGGTGGCTCGGGTAAGCGCGAGGATTAGAGGACTTGCATAGTTTGCGTAGAAGGCTTGCTTTTGGATTTATTAGGATTGGGTAGCGTATCCCCAATCGCCATGCTCGGCTTTGTTTTGTATTAAAAGTCTTATGGTCGAAAATCGTATTTTGATACTTAAAGGGTAATTTGGGTCGATGTGGGCCCCGCTTCATAAACATAATTTTATTAATAGAACGTGCTAGTTTTTATATATGGAACATGGGGTTAAAAGCGTTACGCCTAAATATGTCGGGAACTAGTCAAACATTTTCGCATTTAAAGACTTTCCGGACAGTCAGGTTTGGCGCGCCGCGCGGCCTATATGGCGCGCCGCGCCAGGTGGCAGTTCAGAAAATTTTTTTTTTTATTTTGTAAATTTAACGCGGTTTAATGCGGGTTGGTTTGGGTTGTTATACGGCTCGTATTTTAAATATGGCCCCAACCAAGAAAGTGGAACGAACACCTCATGAGATGTGGTTTGGAAAACCTCCATCTCTATCATACTTAAAGGTATGGGGATGTGAAGCTTATCCTAAGTGTTACGTCCCTAATAAGTTGAATGCTCGATCCATAAAGTGTATCTTCATAGGATATCCCAAGGATGATATGGGATACTATTTCTATGATCCATCCGAACAAAATGTATTTGTTGCTCGAAAGGCTGAATTCCTTGAAACTAAGTTCCTAATGGAAGGAAATAGTGAAAGGAAGATAGATCTTGAAGAGGTTCAAAATCAAATAGATGATACACAATTGGTTGACACTAGCACTCAACATGAAAATGTTGAGAATGATCAAATGGATGACCAAAGTACACAAAGTGTTAGTAGATCTAGTAGGATTAGCAATTCTCCTAAGAGATATGGGTTTCTCATAGATGATTGCTATACGGTTGATTTGGATGAACCAACCAACTACCAAGATGCTTTATCACGGATTGATAAAGATAAATGGCAGGAAGCCATGAACGCTGAGATGCAATCCATGTATGACAACCAAGTTTGGGAACTTGTTGCACAACCTACTGGCTCAAGGCTAGTTGATTGTAAATGGCTTTTCAAAATGAAAACCGACATACATGGAAACTTGGATATATATAAAGCTAGACTTGTAGCAAAAGGTTTCACTCAAACTCAAGGGGTTGACTATGATGAAACTTTCTCGCCTGTGGCAATGCTAAAGTCTATTAGGATATTACTTGCCATTGCTGCTCATTATGATTATGAAATATGGCAAATGGATGTCAAGACCGCTTTCCTAAATGGATATCTTGTGGAAGATGTCTATATGGTTCAGCCTGAAGGTTTTGTTGATCCGAAATATCCTAAAAAGGTATGCAAGTTAAAGAAGTCAATCTAAAGATTGAAACAAGCATCTAGAATGTGGAATCATCATTTTAATGAGGAAGCCGAGAAATTTGGCTTCATTAAAAATGGTGATGAAGCTTGTTTATATAAGAAAGCTAGTGGGAGCACTATCATGTTCCTTGTACTATATGTGGATGATATATTGTTATTTGGAAATGATATTCCGGCAATGCAAGGAGTTAAAACTTGACTAAGTAAATGCTTCTCCATTAAGGATCTAGGAGAAGCACAATACGTTTTGGGGATTGGGATCTACAAGAATAGATCCAAGAAACTGATAGGTTTGAATCAAAGTACATACATTGAAAAGATCTTGAAAAGGTTCAAGATGGAGAACTCTAAGAAAGGTTTGGTACCTATTCTAAAGGGAACACTTCTCAGTTCATCTCAGTGCCCCACCACGAAAGATGAACAGGAGAGAATGAAAAAAGTCCCATATGCGTTTGCCATTGGGTCAATCAAGTATGCAATGATATGCACTAGACCGGATGTGTCATGAGCTCTTAGCTTGACAAGTAGATACCAGAATAACCCAGGAAATAGTCATTGGATTGCGGTTAAAAGTATATTGAAATACCTTAGGAGGACTAAGGATATGTTTCTAATATATGGGTCTGGTGATGAGGAACTCGTCGTAAAAGGTTACGTGGATGCAAGTTTCCAAACTGATCGAGATGATTCTCGATCACAGTCCGGTTATATCTTCACATTAAATGGAGGTGCGGTCTCTTGGAAGAGTTCAAAACAGGATGTTGTTGCATTATCCACTACAGAGTCGGAGTACATCGCCGCGTCATTGGCAGCTCAGGAAGCTGCATGGATGAAGAAATTCATCAATGACTTAGGAGTAGTCCCTTCCATTCAGGACCCTCTTGAGATCTTTTGTGACAACTAGGGTGCGATTGCTCAAATCAAAGAACCTCGTGCTCACCAAAAGACCCGTCACATTGAGCGGAGATTCAACTACATAAGGGATGAAGTTGAAAAAGGAAAGATATGTATTCGCAAAGTTTACACAAATCTTAATATAGCGGACCCACTCACGAAGCTCTTATATGGTGCAAAACATCAAGGGCATGTTAGTGCATTAGGGCTTCAATATTCTAGTGATTGGTTATGATCTTTTTTAAGTATTGTAATGGAACCAAGTGGTTCAAACTCATTAATATAACTATGGTGTTAATTTATTTGAGTCATGTTCCTATTTTGCATATTTTAATCCATGAATAAGCTATTATTCTAAATTCCGTAGTCGATCACATTTGTGGGAACAAGTGTGAGATTTAGACTATTATGAACTTGGATTGGTATACATTCAGGTTAAATGTGGGACAAGGTTGCAACCATGGTTCATAGATATTTGTGGGATACAAATATTGGAAGACCCGCTCTCAAGATTTACTGTATAGAGCCTTTGTGGTTGATCACATGTAATCTTGAGTAAAGGTGAATATCATTGTATCCTCTGACCTGAGATACATATTGGGTTCGGATATTTACCAAGTATCGTGCCTTGATTCTTTCCTTCGCTATTCTGAAATATGGTAGTTCATAAGGAAGAGCTCAGGTATAATGCAAGGTGTATATTTAGGACGTATGTAATCAAAAAGGAATTTGTCCCTCTTATTCATTGAGAGTCAGATGTCTAAGGCCTGATAAAGTTAAATCTAGAAGAGAGTGATCACTGTGTGTCTCTTGGATTTAACATTACATCTAGGACGAAAGGTTATAATGAAAATATTCACCTATTCATATTCGAGATGGGAACTCGAAAGGGATGATGTTAGTGAATGGCACAAAGTCATAACATATTGGGGGTAATGGACGGTCGTTAGGTGGTATCCGTCACTCGCATTAATTTCTTATGTTTCTCGTGCAAGTGGGAGATTGAAGGTTTTTCGTATGCCCAAGAGACATATTAAATTAATGTAGCTAATATGTTATGATCCAAGTCGGGTCATACCCAATAACAAGCTTGCCGACACTTTAAACGTATTTGATCTTAACGATTGGTTCATTAAACAAATACGCGACACTTGGATCTTAGAAAATCGGATTTCTAAGATGTTATCACTTGAGATAAATTACTTGGATAATTTATATATTAATGAATTAATTATTTAAAGGTTTAAATAATTAAGTTGTGTTATATTTTATAAAAGGTTTATAAGATATATATATAAGTCACTAATCTATACTTAAGTTTATACAAGTTTATATATGTAAATACAAGTTTTATATATATAATTCTTGTTATAAAATAAGATAGTTAGTGGCAGATTTTGGGACTCCAAGAGAGCATCGCATGCTTGCTTTTGTTGCTCCCTATATACACAACTCCAAGGGGAATGTCTAGACTTGAACCAAGCACACTTTGACTCATTTTTCTTTCAAAAAAACTGACCAAAACTCTCCATTCTGTTGTTGTTCTGGCTGTGAGTTTGGGCAGCAAAAGGGGCTGGTTCAAGCTTGATTATCAAGTGATTAAGTGTTCCAATTAAATCCTAACCAAAATTCTAGGTGTTGGTTAAAAGTTTGGGGTATAATCTCTTGAGGTTTCATAGTTTTGAGACTCAATTCATCATCATCTTTTGACAAGCTGCTGTCCAGAATTTTGGGTGCAAATAAAAGGGTTTCAAGCTTGGTTAATTAGTTAGTTAACTGTTTAAATCTTAACTAACTCAAAGGGTGGTGTTGGTCCATCAAAGGATTGGGTTTTACACACTTGTTCATCATCTTCATAATCACTTATTAACCTCCTAACTTGGAGAAGGTATAACATCTAAACTCTCTTGTAGTTTGTATGTATATTAAATAACTTGATCCTTGTGGGATTTAACTTTAAATTGGTTGTAGTTTAACAAGTCTAATAAATGGTTATTTACATGCTTCCGCTTTGAATGATTCTTAAAATGTTTTAAGTATTATGAAACTTGTTAAATCCCAACACTACCGATATACGAATTCGTTTACCACAGAATAACCATTTTCATTCAATTTCATATTTGGATTTTGATTTATCAGAATCGAACAAGTGGCATAATGAAGAAAAACATTGGACAAAATAAAAATTTGTTAGAAACAAACAAATTAACTATGAGAAATTTTGTGAAGAATCCACGCTAACTGTTCCTAGCTAACTGTTCCTAGCTAACTAATTACATTTATCGCAATTTAATTATCGCAATTTTAATTCTCGCAATTTTATTTATCGTCATTTAATTTCTGTTATTTATTTTACGCACTTTATTTATCGTCATTTAAATACTGTTAATTACGCATTTTAAATATCGGGACACATATACAAGGTTTTGACATATCATATCGACGCATCTATATATATTATTTGGAATAACCATAGACACTCTATATGCAGCAATGTTAGAGTTAGCTATACAAGGTTAAGGTTAATTCTATAATAATATATATACTTTGAGTTGTGATCGAGTCTGAGACATGTACACGGGTCACGATACGTATTAATTCGAATATTATATATTAAACTATATATGAATTATTGAACTGTTAACTGTGGACTATCGACTGTGGACTAATAACATTGGACAATTAAAATGAATTAAAATATTGATTATAACATATGAAACTAAACATTCTTCAAGTTTGCCACTTGATTTCATCTTGAACCACATTTGTATCTTGACGATTATAATATGCGTTTAAACCTTTCATGATTTTTGAAAACACCTCAATCGAGAGGATGAACCAACCGCACTTCATCTACAGAAGAAAAGATTGATGCATATAGTTATGCACCTGAAAACACTTGGAACCTGAGTAAACGTTTAAAACGTAGCTGTGCTAATTCCTTTGACGTTGTTATTACCGAAAATAACTTTGCAATTCCTTTTCAAATTAGCCAAATTTGTCACAGCTCTAGCAAATCAACTTCGATTTTCAATTGGATTAGCCTAATTATAACCTTGATATATAAGTTGCCTTTCATCATTGTTACCGAAAAACCGTTTATATTCCATCACATTAGTAGTAAACTTGCCAGCAACTTCGTTACTCAATGACTTAAGTCTCTCTAAAGAACCATTATATTTGTTCGTTGAAACCTATTCATATACTTATCCACATCTTTAACAAGAATTGTCATACCAATTACTGGGAATCAGCAAATCTGTATTGTGAGTCTCGCAATATTTCCACATCAACAGTTATATGTATCCATATAACATTTATCTATTAGAACTATGATCTTTCATTTTGAAATTCTGAAAAGCACCCAGTCTGCGAATTAATACTCTGAATTTTGAAAAGTTGAATGAAGCAACAAAAACTGTAAACGACCTCAACAGCCAAAAGTTGATGATAAAGAATTGTATGTTGGCAAAGCTCGGAAAAAGTTTGAAACTGAAAAACTGATTGAGCAAACTACGAAGGAGTCTCTGAACAAATCACAAGGACTAAACTTGTACATTAAGAATCCTGAAGATTCTGTTTCTGATGAAATCTTTAGCGAATACCTTGCTTCTGACTCCAAACTCTTGCGAAAAAAATTTCTTCACCATCCTTCGATATTAGAAATTCCAAGATATTATCGTATCTTTCATTATAAATATCCTCCATATTTCTGAAGATATTTTCATAACTATTCTTATCTGAAATCATTAATCTCTTAGTGCTATCAGTGTTACATCATATAGAAACTGTTAGTTTCTATATTCTATAAACTTTCGAGCTTAAAATATGAATGTTATTGAAGTAATGTTGGGAACTGATGCATGAGTTAGTATAATATAATGACACTTGATCAACGTGATTATATTACAGTAAGTCATGCTGAGTTTCTAATGGGGCGTGATGATTCACAGATCATAATGTCATCATGTGCCATGTTATGTAACTCTTTCATTCTGTCTAACTTCTGAACATATCAAGAAACTATATTCTTGATAGTTCTATTCTCAGTGATTTTGGTAATTTGACAAATCAAATCGTGCTATTACGTTCTTTCTCGTTTAGAACATTAAGTTCATTCGAAACTCCATACTTACGAATTCTAGACCATTACTTGCTTTATTTAAAGTCGGGAAGAGAAAACAAAAGCACGGAGCTATGAAACATAAAGGGGAATATAAAGTTCGATAACAACACATAAATTACAAACCGTGTATTTCAATGTTTATCGCAACATAAAGACATGGGAGAATTAAAAACAATATAACCCCAAGGGCGAAGTAGAATAAAAACAGATTCTTCCGGTGGAAGTTGGAAAAGGAGAATGATTGTTGCGATAGTAAGGATAAGGACAAGGATCAGAACTGGATTAAGCATTTTCACAATCTTTTGTATGTATGAACTAAGAAAGAAAGTATAGGAATGGTAAAAATAATGGAACGGAAGAGATGAATTTATAGCAGAATATCAGACAAAGAAATCAAGGCAGATGACCGCATTTAATTAAAGAGATCTAACTTTCCATAAATTCCGAAGAATCAGATCTTATAGATTTCCAAGATTTTCTTTTAAATCTTTTGGATTCTAGAATTTAAACATGACTACGTCAAAAGTAAGACAAATCTTAAATTCCTTATTTCACTCTTTTGTGACAGCTTCACTCGTACACATCACATAATCGAATCATTTTATCTATATTAATCAATAATGATAAAACTCTATTTATCAACTCATAGTTGTCATGAAAACATTTTTAGTGTTAGCCATGACCACCTCACTCAAATTTCAGGACGAAATTTCTTTAACGGGTAGGTACTATGACGACCCGGAAATTTCCGACCAAATTTAAACTTAATCTTTATATGAATTCGACATGATAAGCAAAGTTTGTAATGTTGAGTCTCAAAAATTTTGAAACTGTTTCAAATATTCAATTACCCTTCGACTGTTCCCGATGATTCACGAACCATTGCTTGTAAATGTGTGGATTGATATAAATATGTGTATATATAAATATATGTATAATATATATAATGACATGAACATTAATAAACTATTATATACATTTATTGTTATAAATAAATATGTACAATAAAATACATTGTAATAAAAACTATTATTTTATATGTATATTTCTTGTATATATATTGTTATATTTAATTTAATTATTTAATATATATTTATTTGCGTAGTAAATTTTGTTATTTAAAAATATTTATATATATACATAGTATATATTAATTATAATTAATTTTGAGCTTAAATGGTAAATGTCTGTAACTTTCGGTTGACGTTTAATTATTTTTAAAATAGGTCTAATATATAAATATATGAAGTTTTAAAATAAAAGTTGTTCCAAAATTTGATTAAAAAGATAATAGTTTTGATAAATATTTTTTTTTACCTTTTCGAACTAAGTTTTTGTACTCTGTACATATAAATTGGAACAGAAAATAAATAATTATCGAATCTTTTTGATCAGGTTTCAAACAGGTAATGATCAGAATAAATAAATGGTCTAAATTTAAAAATTTGGAATTTTTAGGAACACTTTTATACGTTAACTGTTTAGCAATGAACACGATATAATAGTCTGCGAATTAGTGTAGGTAGAAGAAGATTACAATTAACCAGTTGCTGAACTATTAATACTATTACTAGTACGCATTTTAATTATTGGATGATTATTAAATATTATTATTAAATTATTTAGATTACTGTGTGAAAGGACCCGTTCATATACATTATAAACGATTCATAATAGTTGATTTCATTGCGAGGTACTTGACCTCGGTATGATACATTTTACAAACATTGCATTCGTTTTTAAAAGACAAACTTTCATTTACATCGAAAGTTGACGGCATGCATACCCTTTCATAATATATCTATCTATAATTTACTTAATAATAATCTTGATGAACTCGACGACTCGAATGCAACGTCTTTTGAAATATGTCATGAATGACTCCAAGTAATGTCTCTAATATGAGCTAATGCATAGCGGAAGATTTCTTTCATACCTGAGAATAAACATGCTTTCAAGTGTCAACCAAAAGGTTGGTGAGTTCATAGGTTTATCATAAATAATAAAATTCATCATTTTGATAGACCACAAGATTTAAATGCTTCATGGTACAAATGGGCCCGGATCCTATACCCACCTGTATTGTACATGCGATATCTTTTAAATACAGTACACCTTTCTCGTGTATGAAATCATCTTTCATAAATCTTAGTAACCGTACACATATCTCGTGCACAAAAATAACATACACATAACCTGTGTATAAAATTATTCTCTCGATACATAACATTCACTTTTCATTGCTTGGCTTGGTAACCGACCTTAACATATAATGCGCATAATAATATCCCTAAAACAGAATATCTCGTCTGTATAATAATCATATAAACTTCGAAGTACTAAACACCACGCCCACTAGCCCTTCCGTCTAGTGAACATTCTGGGTGGGTGTGTTAAACCCGGTAGCTACCTTTAGGATTCGCGTCAATTAGGCGTGCACTAATTCTCAAAATTAGTGATGTTCCCTAATTCTTAGGTTACCAAGCAATAATAATCAGAGGAAAAATATTCATATCAATTTTGACAATTATCACGTCCACATAATTTAATGGTGGCAATTATCACGTCCACATAATTCATTCGAGGAATATTTTGCTTGTGTCTATCTCGTCAAACATTTATAAGAGCATTTCATGTATTCGCAGTTCAAAATGTATTTCAAAAGCATTTAATAAAGCAGTTGTAAAAGTAGCGAATGTATTCTCAGTCCCAAAAATGTAAAGAGTAAAAGAGAATCAAATGAACTCACAATACGATATTTTGTAGTAAAAATATGCATACGACGGAACTGAACAATGCAGGGTTGGCCTCGGATTCATGAACCTATATCATTTATATATATATTAACACATTTGATTGTAATCGAACGAATTTATATTATTAGTGATATATGTGTTATTTTAATAACTTGTATGTTATATGTTTTAAATTTAGTGTTATGTACTTGTTGTTATTTGATAAAATAATACTAATACTTAGTAATTAAAAAGTTGTAATCTCTTTATAATGTTAATAATAATGATATCAATAATGTCAATTCAAAATAATAATTAAAAAAATGATAATTTTATTAATAATGTTATTTTTAAATAAAAATATAGTTTTAGTAAAAATGACAATTTTAATAAAAATGGTAGTTTTTATTTTTAGAATTTGTCGTAATAATGATACTTTAAATAAATATGATAGTAAAAATAATATTACTAATAGTATTAATAATAATAATAATAATAATAATAATAATAATAATAATAATATTAGAAATGATAATTTTATATAAAATGATAGTTTTAATAAAAGAGCTAATTCTTAAAATAATGATACTAATAATATTACTAATATCTATAATCTTAGTCATAATACTAATAATACCTATTCCAATATTAGTTATGTCATTAATAATACTTAGGATGATGATGATAATAATAATAATAATAATAATAATAATAATAATAATAATAATAATAATAAATAAGTAAACTACCTCAAAGGAGTAGCCCTAAATAAATGCCCAAATCCGGGTTTGAACCCGCGATGTCCCGCTAACCCGATAACACTATAAACCACTCCTCTATTCCTTATTTTTCTTCATAATGACCATACTTGATTTTCTTTAATCTATTAATTGTTCCTTCTTCTTCTTCTTCTTCTTCTTCTTCTTCTTCTTCTTCTTCTTCTTCTTCTTCTTCTTCTTCTTCTTCTTCTTCTTCTTCTTCTTCTTCTTCTTCTTCTTCTTCTTCTTCTTCTTCTTTTTCCATAAAAAAATGCTACAACTCAGTAATTTGGCCCGTAGTAAAAATATGTATCGGTTGGCATTGCTTTAAACTCTCATGTGGCCAACTTGTAATTCCAAACCAACAATTCTTTATTGCCCATTACCGTATCACTTTAATAAAGAAGAACTACACGTACTTGTTATACGAACGTCCCTTTCTTATTGCATCAATATGTCGGCCCTATCCTAAAAGAAAAGACATTCATGAACCGTCCCACATGGTATTCAAATTGCACACTTATGATTTAAATCTAGGTCCACCATATTTGAAATTTATAAATCTAAACATGTGCATTAAGATGTTGGCCACTAATCCGATCATACTCATTCTGCATACTTCACTAAGAAAAAATATTGAGTATAGCAATGCAATCCTACCACTTTAACAATTGGGTGAGGTGAGTATGTGTCGGTATAAATAGAAAAAGAAAGGAAAAGAGAAGGCACTGAAAGTAGTTTTAATGATATTGGAGTATATATATTGCAGGCTTGAAATTTCAAAACAAAAGTTAGAAGATGTCCATGGTGAGTTTGAGCTTGAAACGTAACAAAAAAAAATTGAAGTGGGTTTCGGTTGTAGAGGTGAGTTAATAAAGGCGGTGATCAAATGGTGGTTATGGGTTCAAGGTGGTGGCGGTGGTAATTGGATAGGGTGATTGTGATGGTGATGAAGGTCATGGTGGTTTCTTAATGATGATGGTGGCCAACGCTTGTGTAAGGTGGCAGTGGTCTTTGTGCTTGACAAATGAAGAAAGAAAGAGTTTAAGTTTTGATGAAAGTGGTTGGTTCAATGGTGATCAAGATAATCTAAATAGGATTCGGTGGTGAGTATGTTTGTATTGTAAATTGATTTGGACGTATAACAAAATTGAGACAAAATATATAAAGCTTGATTGGACCGTGAAACAGAATTGATCCTTTTTCCGATTCTTGCCATCAGACTCTGTAAGTGTATTATTATTACAGTAATAATTTCATTGGAATTTGTTTTGTAGTACTGGAAGAATAAAGATAGAAAGTGACTCATAACAAATTTTTGTTACTTTGTGAATTGGGATCGAATATTTACAGACAGAATACAAGATTGTGAGCAGAAGATGAAGAAATATTTTTAAAAGGAACGATTGTGATTGCTAACAGATTCAATTGCAGTTGTTGTAGTGTTATTGGAATCGTCCAAGAATCTTGAGCAGGGAAGGAAGGACAAAAAAAGATTTAAAATAGATTGTGACTTTCAACAGATTTTGTATTCTTCTTTTAATTGAATTCATCATTTACAGAGCAAATAAAGAGAGATTTTTGGATTGAACTTGCAAAAGATTTTGTTTTATCTCATTGATTGGATTCAGTTTGTAACCAGATAAGAGACAAGGATAAAATCAAATATAGTATGATCGTGATGTGAAACAAAATTCTTGGCAGAATTCTTGATATATATATATCTGCATTCATTTTATATAGTATCAATAAATAATTAAGTATATTAATAATAATAATACTACTAATAATACTAATAATTATATAAATAATAATAATAATCTTAATAACAATGATAATAATAATTTATTACTAAATAATGATAAATTGCATTATTTTTATAATAATGTTTATTTTCTTAATAATGATGATAATAATAATAATAATAATAATAATAATAATAATAATATTCTTAATAATAATAAAATCATCATTTTTACTACTATATATAATAATACTGATATTAATAATGATAACAATAATATTAGTAATCAAATGTATCCAATTTTATATATTTAATTTTTATGTTTAAATTGCATTTTATTATTCTTCATTTATCATATATACTTTCATTTATATATATACACACATATCTGTTTACAATTAATTATTCGTGAATCGTCGAAACTGGTCGAGGTTAAATGAATAAAATAAAACAGTTCAAAATTTTGAGACTCAAACTAACAGACTTTGCTTATCGTGTCGAATTCATATAAAGATTAATTTTAAATTTAATCGGAAATTTTCGGATCGTCACACTGTGTAATTCACTCTATATATTATATACATATACCTACTGCAGAATATATGAATCCTCCATCCACCCATCTATTTCTTCTTCCTCATACCACTTGCACCACCACCATCGCAGAACCGAAGCCACCACCATCTCTTTGAACAAGCATCAAACCATCACCCAACATCACCACAATTCACGAAAACTGAAACACCATCATCATCATCATCATCAATACTCACGAAACTTGCAAGTTGTTCCAACTTCTGTCTTGTTAACCATTGTGTACCCAAACTAAACCACACCATGATCACATTACTGCTGCTGCTGTCAGTCGAAGATCACCTCCAACACGCCACCTTTGTATTCTTCTTCTCCATCAATACAAAATCGCCATAACCACTCGTGAATGTTTGATGTTTCAAACCACCACCGGACCTCCACCCTAAAAGCCACCATGATTTAACCACCTACTGCTGCTACGTCCTTCTTTTCTTTCTTCTGTTTCTATTCAAACCTCAAACAACACCATCATTTATCACCTTCCTGCTACATATTTTGATTTTCTGTTTCGTGATAAACAACCACACAACCGCTATCTGTTTTATTGCTGCTACTGCATCTTTTACCAAACCACAAGAACCACCATTCGAACACACCTAAAACTCCTCGTTGCTACTACTACAGTACGTTTTTTTTCTGTTTTCTGTTGAGTTTAATAGCGAAGATAATGGTATTTCATGAATATGATGATGATAGTTCATGATGATTACTGTTACGATGATGATTTATGAAGGGTGATCGTGAAGTAAAGATAAAGAATGATGATGAAGATGATTATGAAAGATGGATATTTTCTTACTCCTACTTTTGTCGTAAGAACCAAATAAAAACCCACATTTATTTTGTTTAACGGACTAATTTTAGGCCGAGACCCAACATAAATTCTGTTGGGCTGAGATATTATTTTATGTTGGGTCGAAAGAATAGACTAAATATAATCGGCTTCATATTAAATCACAAAAACTGAAATGGATGAGTTGGTTGAAGTGTTTGTGGGTGAGCGAGAGGTCTTGGGTTCGAGCCCGATCCAGGGCATTTCTTTTTACAAAAAGCTTATGAAGGGGTATACACTTTTATTTTATCTCTATAATTATTATTATTGTTATGATTATGTTTATTATTATTATTGTTATTATTATTGTTATTATTATTATTGTTATTATTAGTATTATAAATATTATTTCTATTATTGTTATTAGTACTGTTATTATTAGTTATTATTATTATTACAAGTATTATAATTATTATTATTAGTAACGCTAAAAATAAGAGTTAGTTATTATTATTATGAATATAATTATAATTATAAATAATATTAATATTATTATCATTTTGTTACCAAGTAACATCATTAAATATTATTAGGGTTATTATTATTAGTAGTAGTAATATTGATATAAGTATTATTATGATTAGGATATTATTATTATTATTATCATTAAGTATAAGAATTATTATTGTTAAGTATTACGAATATTAGTAATTGCTGTTATTATTACTAATGTAAGTATAACTAGCATTTATTATTATTAATAAAGTTATTATTATTATTAGTAAATCATTATTATTAACAAAACTATCTTTTTAAAACAAATGAATATTTTGTGCATAAAATATACTTATTACATATATATTATAATTATATTAATAATTTACATAATTATATATATATCGAACCTATTAATATTATTTATATAAATATTTGCATATAACAAACTATTGATTTTTAAATATAACACTAAACAATTATATATATATAAATATGGATATATTAATATAACTATATAAATATTGGTCATTTTGAATATATACACAAATTAAATATGTAATATATAAATTAAGATATAATAAATAAACTTATTCGATTATGATTATGTGTATTAATAAATATACAAATGATATAGGTTCGTGAATCCGAGGCCAACCCTGCATTGTTCAATATCGCCATGTGTATTTTTACTACAAAATACAGTATCGTGAATTTATTTGATTCCCTTTTACTCTTTACATTTTTGGGACTGAGAATACATGCGCTGTTTTTATAACTGCTTTATTAAATGTTTTTGAAATATATTTTGAACTGCGAATACATGAAATGCTTTTATAAATGTTTGACGAGATAGACACAAGCAAAACATTCCTCGAATGAATTATTATGCAGACGAAAGTTCTGTGGATTATTATTGAATTAGTTGGACGTTATAATTGCCATTAATTGTTGTGAATATTTTCCCCTGATTATTATTGCTTGGTAACCTAAGAATTAGAATCGGGTATGGCCCTAATTCACGCGAATCCTAAAGGTAGCTACCGAGTTTAACACCCCCACCCAGAATGTTCACTAGACGGAAGGGCGAGTGGGCATGGTGTTTAGTACTTCGAAGTTTATATGATTATTATACAGATGAGATGTTTTGTTTTGGGGATATTATTTATGCGCATTATATGTTAAGGTCGGTTACCAAGACAAGCTATGAAAACAATGAAAAGTGAATGTTAGGTATCGAGAGAATGATTTTATACACACGTTATGTGTATGATATTTTGTACACGAGATATGTGTACGGTTACTAAGATTTATGAAAAATGGTTAAATACACGAGAAAGGTGTACTGTACTTAAAAGAATTCGCATGTACATTACAGGTGGGTATAGGATTCGGGCTCATTTGTACCATGTAGCATTTAAATCTTGTGGTCTATCAAAATGATGAATTTTATTGTTTTAAGATAAACCTATGAACTCACCAACCTTTTGGTTGACACTTGAAAGCATGTTTATTCTCAGGTATGAAAGAAAACTTCCGCTGTGCATTTGCTCATTTTAAATACATTACTTGGAGTCTATCATCGCAATGGGACCAGATGTTGGTGACTTCGTCCAGATGGATTAGGACGGGGTATGACAGTTATGATACTATTTGGGTAATAGTCGACCGTCTCACCAAATCAGCACATTTTCTACCAATGCGAGAAGATGATAAAATGGAAAAGTTAGCATGACTATACTTGAAGGAAGTTGAAATGTCCCGTTCTTATTGATTAAAAACGTTCCATATTAATTGATTTCGTTGCGAGGTTTTGACCTCTATATGAGACGTTTTTCAAAGACTGCATTCATTTTTAAAACAAACCATAATCTTTATTTCATAAATAAAGGTTTAAAAAGCTTTACGTAGATTATCAAATAATGATAATCTAAAATATCCTGTTTACATACGACCATTACATAATGGTTTACAATACAAATATGTTACATCGAAATTAGTTTCTTGAATGCAGTTTTTATACAATATCATACAAACATGGACTCCAAATCTTGTCCTTATTTTAGTATGCAACAGCGGAAGCTCTTAGTATTCACCTGAGAATAAACATGCTTTAAATGTCAACAAAAATGTTGGTGAGTTATAGGTTTAACCTATATATATCAAATCGTAACAATAGACCACAAGATTTCATATTTCAATACACATCCCATACATAGAGATAAAAATCATTCATATGGTGAACACCTGGTAACCGACATTAACAAGATGCATATATATAAGAATATCCCCATCATTCCCGGACAACCTTCGAATATGATATAAATTTCGAAGTACTAAAGCATCCGGTACTTTGGATAGGGTTTGTTAGGCCCAATAGATCTATCTTTAGGATTCGCGTTAATTAGGGTGTCTGTTTCCTAATTCTTAGATTACCAGACTTAATAAAAAGGGGCATATTCGATTTTGATAATTCAACCATAGAATGTAGTTTCACGTACTTGTGTCTATTTTGTAAATCATTTATAAATCCTGCATGTATTATCATCCCAAAAATATTAGATTTTAAAAGTGGGACTATAACTCACTTTCACAGATTTTTACTTCGTCGGGAAGTAAGACTTGGCCACTGGTTGATTCACGAACCTATAACAATATATACATATATATCAAAGTATGTTCAAAATATATTTACAACACTTTTAATATATTTTGATGTTTTAAGTTTATTAAGTCAGCTGTCCTCGTTAGTAACCTACAACTAGTTGTCCACAGTTAGATGTACAGAAATAAATCGATAAATATTATCTTGAATCAATCCACGACCCAGTGTATACATATCTCAGTATTGATCACAACTCAAACTATATATATTTTGGAATCAACCTCAACCCTGTATAGCTAACTCCAACATTCACATATAGAGTGTCTATGGTTGTTCCGAAATATATATAGATGTGTCGACATGATAGGTCGAAACATTGTATACGTGTCTATGGTATCTCAAGATTACATAATATACAATACAAGTTGATTAAGTTATGGTTGAAATAGATTTGTTACCAATTTTCACGTAGCTAAAATGAGAAAAATTATCCAATCTTGTTTTACCCATAACTTCTTCATTTTAAATCCGTTTTGAGTGAATCAAATTGCTATGGTTTCATATTAAACTCTATTTTATGAATCTAAACAGAAAAAGTATAGGTTTATAGTCGGAAAACTAAGTTACAAGTTGTTTTTATAAAGGTAGTCATTTCAGTCGAAAGAACGACGTCTAGATGACCATTTTAGAAAACATACTTCCACTTTGAGTTTAACCATAATTTTTGGATATAGTTTCATGTTCATAATAAAAATCATTTTCTCAGAATAACAACTTTTAAATCAAAGTTTATCATAGTTTTTAACTAACTAACCTAAAACAGCCCGCGGTGTTACTACGACGGCGTAAATCCGATTTTACGGTGTTTTTCGTGTTTCCAGGTTTTAAATCATTAAGTTAGCATATCATATAGATATAGAACATGTGTTTAGTTGATTTTAAAAGTCAAGTTAGAAGGATTAACTTTTATTTGCGAACAAGTTTAGAATTAACTAAACTATGTTCTAGTGATTACAAGTTTAAAACTTCGAATAAGATAGCTTTATATGTATGAATCGAATGATGTTATGAACATCATTACTACCTCAAGTTCCTTGGATAAACCTACTGGAAATGAGAAAAATAGATCTAGCTTCAAAGGATCCTTGGATGGCTTGAAAGTTCTTGAAGCAGAATCATGACACGAAAACAATTTCAAGTAAGATTTCTACTCGAAATAAGATTGTTATAGTTATAGAAATTGAATTAAAGTTTGAATATGATTATTACCTTGTATTAGAAAGATAACCTACTGTAAGTAACAAAGGTTTCTTGATCTTGGATGATTACTTGGAAGTAAACTTGCAATCTTGGAAGTATTCTTGATTTTATGAAACTAGAACTTTTGGAATTTATGAAGAACACTTAGAACTTGAAGATAGAACTTGAGAGAGATCAATTAGATGAAGAAAATTGAAGAATGAAAGTGTTTGTAGGTGTTTTTGGTCGTTGGTGTATGGATTAGATATAAATGATATGTAATTTTGTTTTCATGTAAATAAGTCATGAATGATTACTCATATTTTTGTAATTTTATGAGATATTTCATGCTAGTTGCCAAATGATGGTTCCCACATGTGTTAGGTGACTCACATGGGCTGCTAAGAGCTGATCATTGGAGTGTATATACCAATAGTATATACATCTAAAAGCTGTGTATTGTACGAGTACGAATACGGGTGCATACGAGTAGAATTGTTGATGAAACTGAACGAGGATGTAATTGTAAGAATTTTTGTTAAGTAGAAGTATTTTGATAAGTGTCTTGAAGTCTTTCAAAAGTGTATGAATACATATTAAAACACTACATGTATATACATTTTAACTGAGTCGTTAAGTCATCGTTAGTCGTTACATGTAAATGTTGTTTTGAAACCTTTAGGTTAACGATCTTGTTGAATGTTGTTAACCAATTGTTTATTATAACAAATGAGATGTTAAATTGTTATATTATCATGATATTATGATATATAATATATCTTAGTATGATATATATACAGTTAAATGTCGTTACAACGATAATCGTTACATATATGTCTCGTTTCGAAATCATTAAGTTAGTAGTCTTATTTTTACATATGTATTTCATTGTTAATACACTTAATAATATATTTACTTATCATTTAACATAATTAACCAAGTGTATCAATATCTTAATATGATTCATATGTACCTAGTAAGACGTTGTTATAACGATAATCGTTATATATATCGTTTTCGAGTTTCTTAAATTAATAGTCTCATTTTTATGTATATAACTCATTGTTAAAATACCTAATGAGATACATACTTATAATAAAATCATGTTAACTATATATATATATATAACCATATATATGTCATCGTATAGTTTTTACAAGTTTTAACGTTCGTGAATCACCGGTCAACTTGGGTGGTCAATTGTCTATATGAAACCTATTTCAATTAATCAAGTATTAACAAGTTTGATTGCTTAACATGTTGGAAACACTTAATCATGTAAATAACAATTTCATTTAATATATATATAAACATTGAAAAGTTCGGGTCACTACAGTACCTACCCGTTAAATAAATTTCGTCCCGAAAATTTAAGCAGTTGGAGGTGTTGACGTATCTTCTGGAAATAAATGCGGGTATTTCTTCTTCATCTGATCTTCACGCTCCCAGGTGAACTCAGGTCCTCTACGAGCATTCCATCGAACCTTAACAATCGGTATCTTGTTTTGTTTAAGTCTCTTAACCTCACGATCCATTATTTCGACGGGTTCTTCAATGAATTGAAGTTTTTCATTGATTTGGATTTCATCCAATGGAATAGTGAGATCTTCTTTAGCAAAACATTTCTTCAAATTTGAGACGTGGAAAGTGTTATGTACAGCCGCGAGTTGTTGAGGTAGCTCCAGTTGGTAAGCTACTGGTCCGACACGATCTATAATCTTAAATGGTCCAATGTACCTTGGATTTAGTTTCCCCCGTTTACCAAATCGAACAACGCCTTTCCAAGGTGAAACCTTAAGCATGACCATTTCTCCAATTTCAAACTCTATATCTTTTCTTTTACTATCCGCGTAGCTCTTTTGTCGACTCTGGGCGGTTTTCAATCTTTGTTGAAATTGGATGATTTTCTCGGTAGTTTCTTGTATTATCTCCGGACCCGTAATCTGTCTATCCCCCACTTCACTCCAACAAATCGGAGACCTGCACTTTCTACCATAAAGTGCTTCAAACGGCACCATCTCAATGCTTGAATGGTAGCTGTTGTTGTAGGAAAATTCTGCTAACGGTAGATGTCGATCCCAACTATTTCCGAAATAAATAACACATGCTCGTAGCATGTCTTCAAGCGTTTGTATCGTCCTTTCACTCTGTCCATCAGTTTGTGGATGATAGGCAGTACTCATGCCTAGACGAGTTCCTAATGCTTGCTGTAATGTCTGCCAGAATCTTGAAATAAATCTGCCATCCCTATCAGAGATAATAGAGATTGGTATTCCATGTCTGGAGACGACTTCCTTCAAATACAGTCATGCTAACTTCTCCATCTTGTCATCTTCTCTTATTGGCAGGAAGTGTGCTGATTTGGTGAGACGATCAACTATTACCTAAATAGTATCAAAACTACTTGCAGTCATTGGCAATTTAGTGATGAAATCCATGATAATATTTTCCCATTTCCATTCCAGGATTTCGGGTTGTTGAAGTAGACCTGATGGTTTCTGATGCTCAGCTTTGACCTTAGAACACGTCAAACATTCTCCTACGTATTTAGCAACATCGGTTTTCATACCCGGCCACCAAAAATGTTTCTTGAGATCCTTTTGCATCTTCCCCGTTCCAGGATGTATTGAGTATCTGGTTTTATGAGCTTCTCTAAGTACCATTTCTCTCATATCTCCAAATTTTGGTACCCAAATTCTTTCAGCCCTATACCGGGTTCCGTCTTCCCGAATATTAAGATGCTTCTCCGATCCTTTGGGTATTTCATCCTTTAAATTTTCCTCTTTTAAAACTCCTTGTTGCGCCTCCTTTATTTGAGTAGTAAGGTTAGTGTGAATCATTATATTCATAGATTTTATTCGAATCATTATACCAACTGAAATGTCCCGTTCTTATTGATTAAAAACGTTCCATATTAATTTATTTCGTTGCGAGGTTTTGACCTCTATATGAGACGTTTTTCAAAGACTGCATTCATTTTTAAAACAAACCATAATCTTTATTTCATCAATAAAGGTTTAAAAAGCTTTACGTAGATTATCAAATAATGATAATCTAAAATATCCTGTTTACACACGACCATTACATAATGGTTTACAATACAAATATGTTACATCGAAATCAGTTTCTTGAATGCAGTTTTTACACAATATCATACAAACATGGACTCCAAATCTTGTCCTTATTTTAGTATGCAACAGCGGAAGCTCTTAGTATTCACCTGAGAATAAACATGCTTTAAACGTCAACAAAAATTTTGGTGAGTTATAGGTTTAACCTATATATATCAAATCGTAACAATAGGCCACAAGATTTCATATTTCAATACACATCCCATACATAGAGATAAAAATCATTCATATGGTGAACACCTGGTAACCGACATTAACAAGATGCATATATATAAGAATATCCCCATCATTCCGGGACACCCTTCGGATATGATATAAATTTCGAAGTACTAAAGCATCCGGTACTTTGGATGGGGTTTGTTAGGCCCAATAGATCTATCTTTAGGATTCGCGTCAATTAGGGTGTCTGTTCCCTAATTCTTAGATTACCAGACTTAATAAAAAGGGGCATATTCGATTTCGATAATTCAACCATAGAATGTAGTTTCACGTACTTGTGTCTATTTTGTAAATCATTTATAAAACCTGTATGTATTCTCATCCCAAAAATATTAGATTTTAAAAGTGGGACTATAACTCACTTTCACAGATTTTTACTTCGTCGGGAAGTAAGACTTGGCCACTGGTTGATTCACGAACCTATAACAATATATACATATATATCAAAGTATGTTCAAAATATATTTACAACACTTTTAATATATTTTGATGTTTTAAGTTTATTAAGTCAGCTGTCCTCGTTAGTAACCTACAACTAGTTGTCCACAGTTAGATGTACAGAAATAAATCGATAATTATTATCTTGAATCAATCCACGACCCAGTGTATACGTATCTCAGTATTGATCACAACTCAAACTATATATATTTTGGAATCAACCTCAACCCTGTATAGCTAACTCCAACATTCACATATAGAGTGTCTATGGTTGTTCCGAAATATATATAGATGTGTCGACATGATAGGTCGAAACATTGTATACGTGTTTATGGTATCTCAAGATTACATAATATACAATACAAGTTGATTAAGTTATGGTTGGAATAGATTTGTTACCAATTTTCACGTAGCTAAAATGAGAAAAATTATCCAATCTTGTTTTACCCATAACTTCTTCATTTTAAATCCGTTTTGAGTGAATCAAATTGCTATGGTTTCATATTGAACTCTATTTTATGAATATAAACAGAAAAAGTATAGGTTTATAGTGGGAAAAATAAGTTACAATTCATTTTTATAAAGGTAGTCATTTCAGTCGAAAGAACGACGTCTAGATGACCATTTTAGAAAACATACTTCCACTTTGAGTTTAACCATAATTTTTGGATATAGTTTCATGTTCATAATAAAAATCATTTTCTCAGAATAACAACTTTTAAATCAAAGTTTATCATAGTTTTTAATTAACTAACCCAAAACAGCCCACGGTGTTACTACGACGGCGTAAATCCGGTTTTACGGTGTTTTTCGTGTTTCCAGGTTTTAAATCATTAAGTTAGCATATAATATAGATATAGAACATGTGTTTAGTTGATTTTAAAAGTCAATTTAGAAGGATTAACTTTTATTTGCGAACAAGTTTAGAATTAACTAAACTATGTTCTAGTGATTACAAGTTTAAACCTTCGAATAAGATAGCTTTATATGTATGAATCAAATGATGTTATGAACATCATTACTACCTCAAGTTCCTTGGATAAACCTACTGGAAATGAGAAAATTAGATCTAGCTTCAAAGAATCCTTGGATGGCTTGAAAGTTCTTGAAGCAGAATCATGACACGAAAACAATTTCAAGTAAGATTTCTACTCGAAATAAGATTGTTATAGTTATAGAAATTGAATTAAAGTTTGGATATGATTATTACCTTGTATTAGAAAGATAACCTACTGTAAGTAACAAAGGTTTCTTGATCTTGGATGATTACTTGGAAGTAAACTTGCAATCTTGGAAGTATTCTTGATTTTATGAAACTAGAACTTTTGGAATTTATGAAGAACACTTAGAACTTGAAGATAGAACTTGAGAGAGATCAATTAGATGAAGAAAATTGAAGAATGAAAGTGTTTGTAGGTGTTTTTGGTCGTTGGTGTATGGATTAGATATAAATGATATGTAATTTTGTTTTCATGTAAATAAGTCATGAATGATTACTCATATTTTTGTAATTTTATGAGATATTTCATGCTAGTTGCCAAATGATGGTTCCCACATGTGTTAGGTGACTCACATGGGCTGCTAAGAGCTAATCATTGGAGTGTATATACCAATAGTATATACATCTAAAAGTTGTGTATTGTACGAGTACGAATACGGGTGCATACGAGTAGAATTGTTGATGAAACTGAATGAGGATGTAATTGTAAGCATTTTTGTTAAGTAGAAGTATTTTGATAAGTGTCTTGAAGTCTTTCAAAAGTGTATGAATACATATTAAAACACTACATGTATATACATTTTAACTGAGTCGTTAAGTCATCGTTAGTCGTTACATGTAAATGTTGTTTTGAAACCTTTAGGTTAACGATCTTGTTGAATGTTGTTAACCCATTGTTTATTATAACAAATGAGATGTTAAATTGTTATATTATCATGATATTATGATATATAATATATCTTAGTATGATATATAATATATCTTAGTATGATATATATACAGTTAAATGTCGTTACAACGATAATCGTTACATATATGTCTCGTTTCGAAATCATTAAGTTAGTAGTCTTATTTTTACATATGTATTTCATTGTTAATACACTTAATAATATATTTACTTATCATTTAACATAATTAACCAAGTGTATCAATATCTTAATATGATTCATATGTACCTAGTAAGACGTTGTTATAACGATAATCGTTATATATATCGTTTTTGAATTTCTTAAATTAATAGTCTCATTTTTATGTATATAACTCATTGTTAAAATACCTAATGAGATACATACTTATAATAACATCATGTTAACTATATATATAACCATATATATGTCATTGTATAGTTTTTACAAGTTTTAACGTTCGTGAATCACCGGTCAACTTGGGTGGTCAATTGTCTATATGAAACCTATTTCAATTAATCAAATCTTAACAAGTTTGATTGCTTAACATTTTGGAAACACTTAATCATGTAAATAACAATTTCATTTAATATACATATAAACATGGAAAAGTTCGGGTCACTACAGAAGCCGTCTCCAGACACGGAATACCAATCTCTATTATCTCTGATAGGGATGGCAGATTTTTTTCAAGGTTTTGGCAGACATTGCAACAAGCATTGGAAACTCCTCTAGACATGAGTACTGCCTATAATCCACAAACCGATGGGCAGAGCAAAAGAACGATACAGACTCTTGAAGACATGCTACGAGCATGTGTTATTGATTTTGGAAACAGTTGGGATCGATATCTATCGTTAGCAGAATTTTCTTACAACAACAGTTACCACTCGAGTATCGAAATGGCACCTTTTGAAGCACTTTATGGTAGAAAGTGTAGGTCTTCGATTTGTTGGAGTGAATTGGGGGATAGACAGATTACGGGTCCAGAGATAATCCAAGAAACTACCGATAAAATCATCCAAATTCAACAACGGTTGAAAACCGCTCAGAGTCGACAAAAGAGTTACGAGGACCTTAAAAGGAAAGATATAGAATTTGAAATTGGATAGATGGTCATGCTTAAGGTTTCTCCTTGGAAAGGCGTTGTTCGATTTGGTAAACGGGGGAAACTAAATCCAAGATACATTGGACCATTCAAGATTTTAGATCGTGTCGGACCAGTAGCCTACCGACTTGAATTACGTCAACAACTCGCCAATGTACATAATACCTTTCACGTCTCGAATCTGAAGAAGTACTTAGCTAAATAAGATCTCACTATTCCTTTAGACGGAATTAAAATCAACGAAAAACTACAATTCGTTGAAGAACCCGTCGAGATAATGGATCGTGAGGTTAAAAGACTCAAGCAAAATAAGATATCGATCGTCAAGGTTCGATGGAATGCTCGTAGGGGACCCGAGTTCACCTAGGAGCGTGAAGATCAGATGAAACTGAAATACCCGTACCTATTTCCCGAAGATTCATCAACACCTTCAATAGCTTAAAATTTCGGGATGAAATTTATTTAACGGGTAGGTACTGTTGTGACCCGAATTTTTCCATGTTTATATATTAAATGAAATTGATATTTACATGATTAAATGTTTCCAACATGTTAAGCAATCAAACTTGTTAAGACTTGATTAATTGAAATAGGTTTCATATAGACAATTGACCACCCAAGTTGACCGTCGTTTCACAAACGTTAAAACTTGTAATAACTATATGATATATATATATATATATATATATATATATATATATATATATATATATATATATATATATATATATATATATATATATATATATATATATAGTTAACATGATATCATGATAAGCAAGTATCTCACTCGGTATATTAACAATGGGTTATATACATAAAAATGAGACTACTAAGTTAAGAAACTCGAAACGATATATATAACGATTATCGTTATAACAACGTCTTACTAAATACATATGTATCATATTAAGATATTGTTACACGATATTTAACATGATAAAATGATAACTAATTATTTCATTAAGTGTGTTAACAATAAACTACATATGTAAAACAAGACTACTAACTTAAGAATTTCGAAACGAGACATATATGTTACGATTATCGTTGTAACGACATTTTAATGTATATATATCACATTAAGATATATTCATACATCATAATATCATGATAATGTAATAATTTAACATCTCATTAGATATAATAAACATTGGGTTAACAACATTAAATGAGATCGTTAACTTAAAGGTTTCAAAACAACACTTACATGTAACGACTAACGATGACTTAACGACTCAGTTAAAATGTATATACATGTAGTTTTTTAAGATGTATTCATACACTTTTGAAAGACTTCAAGACACATATAAAAGTACTTCTACTTAACCAAAATGGTTACAATTACATCCTCATTCATTTTCATCAACAATTCTACACGTATGCACCCGTATTTGTACTCGTACAATACACAGCTCCTAGATGTATTTACTATTGGTATATACAATCCAATTATTAGCTCTTAGCAGCCCTTATGAGTCACCTAAACATGTGGGAACCATCATTTGGCAACTAGCATGAAATATCTCACAAAATTACAAACTAATGTGACCTTATATGGCCATGCACATTCACGTTTTCAATAACCATCACTAAGACTTTCATTTTTCAATTTTTATGCATCAAGTTACTCTCTCTCAAGTGTTCTTCCATTTTTCTAAGTGTTCTTCATCATCTTCATTAAAATCTAGCTCAATCTAGCTTATAAATCCTAACCTAGAACAACATACAAATCAACAACTCATGAACACACCAAGAACACTTTCAAGTTTACTAGCTTACTTCCAATCTTGAAAATCCATTTCAAGTGATCATCCAATCTCAAGAAATCTTTCTTATTTACAGTAAGATATCTTTCTAATTCAAGGTAATACTCATATTCAAACTTTGATTCAATTTCTATAACTATAACAATCTTATTTTGAGTGAAAATCTTACTTGAACTTGTTTTCGTGTCATGATTCTACTTCAAGAACTTTCAAGCCATCCAAGAATCCTTTGAAGCTAGATCTTTTCTTGTTACTTCCAGTAGGTTTACCTACTATATTTGACGTAGTAATGATGTTCATAACATCATTCGATTCATATATATATATAAAACTATCTTATTCAAAGTTTATAACATGTAATCACTAGAACATAGTTTAGTTAATTCTAAACTTGTTCGCAAACAAAGATAATCCTTCTAACTTGACTTTTAAAATCAACTAAACACATGTTCTATATCTATATGATATGCTAACTTAATGATTTAAAACCTGGAAACACGAAGAACACCGTAAAACCGGACATACGCCGTCGTAGTAAAACTGCGGGCTGTTTTGGGTTTGATAATTAAGAACTATGATAAACTTTGATTTAAAAGTTTTTCTTCTGGGAAAATGATTTTTCTTATTAACATGAAACTATATCCAAAAATCATGGTTAAACTCAAAGTGGAAGTATGTTTTTCAAAATGGTCATCAAGACGTCGTTCTTTCGACTGAAATGACTACCTTTTACAATATTGACTTGTAACCTGTATTTCTGACTATAAAATTATACTTTTCTGTTTCATTTCATAAATTTCAGTTCATTATGAAACCATAGCAACTTGAATCACTCAAAACGGATTTAAAACGAAGAAGTTATTGTAAAACAAGATTGGATAATTTTTCTTGTTGTAGCTACGTGAAATTTGTAACAAATCTATTCAAATCATAACTTAACTAACTTATATTGTATTATACATGTATTATAACATATATTATGTAATCTTGGGATACCTTAGACACGTATACAATGTTTTGACATATCATATCGACCCATCTATATATGTTATTTGGGAACAACCATAGACACTCTATATACAGTAATGCTTGAGTTAGCTATACAGGGTTGAGGTTGATTCCAAAATAATATATATACTTTAAGTTGTGATCTAGCCTGAGACTTGTATACACTGGGTCGTGGATTGATTCGAGATAATATATAATTTATTTCTGTACATCTAACTATGGACAACTAGTTGTAAATTACTAACGTTGGACTACTAACTTAACAAACTTAAATCATTAAAACGTAATAAAAAATGTTGTGAATATATTTCGATCATACTTTGATATTTATGTACATATTTATTATAGGATCGTGAATCAACCCGTGGCCAAGTCTTACTTCCCGACGAAGTAAAAAAAATCTGTGAAAGTGAGTTATAGTCCCACTTTTAATATTTTTGGGATGAGAATACATGGAGTTTTATAAATGTTTTACAAAATAGACACAAGTACTTGAAACTATATTCTATGATTGAATCATTATATTGCAGATCACCCTTTCAGCTTGGTAGCCTAAGAATTTGGGAACAGACCCCCAAATTGACGCGAATCCTGAACATAGATCTATGGGCCTAACGAACCCCATCCTTGTTATGGATGCTTTAGTACTTCGATTTTATATACAGATGATTATACCTGTATACTTAGGGATATTCTAGATGCATTTGTTAATGTCGGTTACCAGGTGTTCATCATATGAATAATTTTTATGCAGATTGTATGTTGTTTATGAGAAATGGAAATATGAAATCTTGTGGTCTATTATTACGATTTGATAAATGTATAGGCTAAACCTATAACTCACCAACATTTTTGTTGACGTTTAAAGCATGTTTATTCTAAGGTGATTATTAAGTGCTTCCGCTGTTGCATGCTCATTTATGGACAAGAGTTGGAGTCAGCATGCTTGTATAATATTGTTTAAAAACTGCATTCGAAGACTTAAATTAATGTGTAACATTATTGTAAACCATTATGTAATAATCGTGTGAAAACGCTATATTTTAGATTATCATTATTTGATAATCATCGTAATATTTTTAAACCTTTATCGATAAAATAAAGGTTATGGTTTGTATTAAAATCGAATGCAGTCTTTGAATAACGTCTCATATAGAGGTCAAAATCTCGCAACGAAATCAATTAATATGGAACGTTTATAATCAATATGAACGGGACATTTCATTCAAGTTGATCCGGCAAAGATTGAAACCGTTGAGAAGTGGGAAACACCAAAAACTCCTATGCAGATACGCCAATTTTTAGGATTGGCTGGTTACTACAGAAGATTCATCCAAGATTTTTCTAAAATAGCAAAACCCTTGACTGCATTAACGCATAAAGGGAAGAAATTTGAATGGAAGGATGAACAAGAGAAAGCATTTCAGTTGTGATATAGTCGTTGCGAGATACTCTGGAAATGAGAGAGAAAATGGTGTTTCGAACAGGTTCGCCGATAAGTGCTTCGGGTTCTTCGTTAGGAGGTGAATTTAGTTGGTGGAAAGGATCACCTTCTTCTTGTCTCTATTGATTAAGTCGACTACCAACCCATCAGATGAATTGGGGATGGCTGATTGGTTGATCCATTATGGTGACACTGTTTTCGGAGCTCGAGTGAAACTCCATATCGGAATAGCTGTCGAAATCCGAGGAACTTGAACTGGTTGCAGGATCCATCTTACACGATGAAATAAAGAGTTTTTGATATGAAATGATCTTAGGATATCGGATGATATTCTAATTACATAGAATACCTATCTATAGTACAGAAGATCCCGTAGATTACGGAGGAAATTAAGGAAACATGTCAGATATAATCTACAGTAACAGATACGCTAAGATATGGATTAGCAGATACGCTAAGATACGAATCTTGTCTATACACTATTCATGCAATCAATGCAGTAAGATGTGTCTAGACTTTAAGGATGATAAGCACGTAATTTTCGACAAGAAATGATAAGCAAAACTTTTGAATGCAGACACGGTCGAAGTCCAGACTCACTAATGTATCTAAACAACTATCAGTTAGACACATTAATGCAAGACCTGGTTCGCTAAGACCACTGCTTTGATACCACCTGTAGAGACCAGTCCTAATCCATCTAGACGAATACATTACATTTGGTTACATCGCGAGGTACTTGACCTCTATATGATACATTTTACAAACATTGCATTCGTTTTTTTTAAAGACAAACTTTCATTACATCAAAAGTTGACAGCATGCATATCATTTCATAATATATCCAACTATAATTGAATTAGTAATAATCTTGATGAACTCAACGACTCGAATGCAACGTCTTTTGAAATATGTCATGAATGACTCCAAGTAATATCTCTAAAATGAGCAAATGCACAGCGAAAGATTTCTTTCATACCTGAGAATAAACATGCTTTCAAGTGTCAACCAAAAGGTTGGTGAGTTCATTAGTTTATCATAATCAATCATTTCTATCATTTTTATAGACCACAAGATTTTCATATTTTCGAAAACAATCTCTGCAGGTCTGCTCACTGCTGTAAAAATCATTCATACAAATTGAACCCTGGTAACCGACATTAACAAAATGCATCTAGAATATCCCCAAACATAAAAACTTTGAAGTACTAAAGCAGTTCAAATTCTCTTACTGGGGCTTGTCAAGGCCCATAGATCTATCTTTACGATTCGCGTCAATTGGTGGCAATTATAATAAACACCAATTCTTAGGTTAACAAGCTCAAAGGGGTGATATCTGGTATAACAATTCAATCATAGAATGTAGTTTCTAATTACTTGTGTCTATTCATCAAACATTTATAAAAGTGCATGTATTCTCAGTCCCAAAAATATATATTGCAAAAGCATTTAAAAAGGGAGCAAATGAAAACTCACAATACGATATTTTGTAGTAAAAATATGCATACGACGAAACTGAACAATGCAGGGTTGGCCTCGGATTCACGAACCTATATCAAGTATATATATTAACACATATACTGGTAATCGAACAAATTTATATATATATATATATATATATATATATATATATATATATATATATATATATATATATATATATATATATATATATATATATATATATATATATATATATATATATATATATAAACTTATTAGTTTTATCATTTTTATATTAGTAACGTATATGTCTCATATATTCATTTTATATATTTTATATAAATAAGAATATTAATTTTTGATACGTTATATGTATTACATATATTTTCATGTAACAAATATTTATTTAGTAATATAATATTACTAATAAAAATAAAAATTTGCATCTTTTTATTATAATAATAATACTAGAAATAATAAAATCATGTTTAATGGTAATAATAATAATAATGATAGAAATAAAAAAGACGATATTTCTTTTAATCAAAAATAATAATTTTTAATAAAAATGATAATATTTATTCAATCATGACTTAATTATAATTATACTCATAACTATATATTTTTTTATTATCTTAATCATTCACGCACTTATAATTATACTTCTTGGTTGTAATTACCTTAACTAGATTCATGGTCATAACCATAATCTTATTCATCTTATTATTTCCTAATTTTAATCACTTCTTTTATAATATAGTCACAATATTATTTTCTAATAATAATATTAATAACAATATTAATATTCACATTAATAATCATAATGATAAAAATAACATTAATAATAACAATAATAGTAATTATATTATTAATGATAATAAGAGTTATACCCTCCTATTCGTCATCGTATATGGTCATCGTTATCGCCATCGAACATCATCTTACAATCACCAACATTATCATATCATACGATCATCGTCATTATCTTAATCGTATCATCATCACTACAGTATCGCGTATCATTTCGATCCCATTTTCACCAACACCATCTAAGCATTATTAACGAGTATCATTATAACATTTTATTTTCATCATCATCATTCCCATCATCTTAATCATCATCATACGCGTAATATATCGTCATCAAAATAATATGATTATTGTATCATCATCAAGATCATCATAACCAACACTAGCCCGTCATTTTGGCCCAACACGTGGGAATTGGGTTTCAGCAGAAAAGAAAAAGGAAAACTGACATAGCAGTCCAATAGAAAAGAAAAATACGTGGCCCAACTGCTAAACATAGTGACCTATTTTGTATCCCAATTACTCATTTTAATTTCTAGGATGTAATTGTGTTTTCTGTCGGTAGGAAAAAGCAACGAACGAGAAGAAAGAATAAAAAAAAGGCTGTTAATCTTGTTCCTCGTTAAAACAGTAACTCGAAGGAGAAAAAAAATGTAACAGCTGCAGTAGCAATCGTTGATGATGGTTATGCTTTATAGTTTATAACTTGAAATAGAATAGTGGTGTTTGGTGATTGGGTTGTTAAATCCAGAAACCTGAATCATCAACTTCATCTTTTTATTTACTTCGTTCCTGTTACGTTAATGGAAGTAGAAACAGAAAAGGAGCGAGTGGCAGCAAAAATCAACAGTAGTAGATAGCAGTTTGTTTGATGTGATAATTTGATCGATTAGTAATAAATCAAAAAAGGGTCTCGGTTCATCTGAACAGTAAAGATATTGCAGCTTTTAAGCTCGTAGTGGGTGGTGGTTTCAATTAACAGAAAGACAGAAATATTAAAGAGAGGGAGATAGATGGTGGTTCCGGTTGTGGTGGATTGTTTACGGTTTTTAATGGTGGTCTTGTCCGTTGATAACAACAATTTAAAGAGGTGTTGCAGGTTTCTATGTTGTCTCGGTTTAACAGCAACAAATTGTTTCATCATGGGTTATGGTGACTTGCGACTATTTTGTTCATCGTACGTACATGATCATCAAACAAAAAGAAAAATAACGATGGGCTTTGGGGTGACATTTGAAGGTGCGTACAGTAGTAATAGTTGCAGCAACACAGATTAAATTGATTCGATGGTGACAGTTTATGGGCTTGTGACTCCAACAGAATAAGAAAGAAAGGAATTTGAGAGAGAGAAGAGAGAAGGTGGTTATTCGGGTGTTGTTATGAGGGTTTTGGAGGTAGTGATGATGGTGGTTGAGGTTCTTTAACAGAAAAGAAAAACAGATTAGTATTAGTAACCATAACATGATGATGAGTGGTGCTTGAGCCATCACAAAACAGAAACAATAACTAGCGGTTGTAGGTGGCTTTTGAGCATGAGTATCAACGGTTTAATCATGGTGACGTTTATGATAGTTTATGGTGGTTGACGAGTGTCAATGGTGGTGGGTCTTGTGGTTTGATCCGAGTGGTTGTTGTGTTTAATGGTGATCATTAGTGGGTTGTGGGTTGAACAAGAAGCAATGAGGAATAGCAATGAACCATGGGCTCCGGTTTGTAGATGGTGTTGGTGCAAGGGTAGGGTGAAGGTTTATGGTAGCTCGACAAGCAAGTAAGAAATAGAGAAATTTGAGTGCAGGAAGTAGTAGAGTGAAGATGGTGAGGTGTGGATAGGATCCAAGAACTCCATTCATAATAATATATATGTATATAAAGCATATACAGCACACACACACACACACACACATATATATATATATATATATATATATATATATATATATATATATATATATATATATATATATATATATATATATATATATATATATATATATTCTATTCTTACAACTTGGCAAATAATTAGAAGGTTAAACGTGTTAAAAGAATAGTATAGCCACCTCTATGTCGACATATATATTTACAGATTTTATATCGCGGTCCATTGTTAAATTAGTGACAGATAAAAGTCTTCAGAAAAATCCCAAATTTTTATATTAAGTTTCTTTAATTATTTCGGTCATTATGGTATAAAATTCGAGCATCAACTATTACATAATAATTACATTAATTATTCACTCCCAACCCCAAATAAAATATAAAAAGTTTTAAAATTTAATAAGCAGCTCCTAAATACATTTTTACTAAGCCTAAAATTTATAAAACCCATTTTCGAATCACCGTTTATTTTAGAATAACACAAATTCCTTTTTAACTCGTTTACTATCTATCGAATGACAATTGAGCGCTACCGTCGTTTATTAAATAACTTCAAAATCACAAAATATATATTCTATATAATTTATATATATATATATATATACTCTTTAAATAATAATTATTATATATTATTATTATTTTTCAACATTGATTATAACAATTACAATATATAATATTTCATTTTATAATACTCATATATTTAATTATATATATTTAATTTTTCAACATTGATATAACATTTACAATGTATAATATTTCATTTTATAATACTCATATATTTAATTATATATATTTAATTATATGCATATCTATATATTATATATTAAATTAAATATACTAGTATTATTTTATATATTTATTTCCAACAATTAAAATATATATTATTTCAAATAAAATTATATATATATCTATTTACAAATTAGTTATTCGTGAATCGTCGAAATTGGTCGAGGTTCATTTGAATTCATGTAAACAGTTCCAAAATTTTAAGACTCAACTTTACAGACTTTGCTTATCGTGTCGAATCATATAAAGATCAAGTTTAAATTTGGTCGAAAATTTCTGGGTCGTCACAATACAGACTCTTGAAGACATGCTACGAGCACGTGTTATTGATTTTAGAAACAGTTGGGATCGACATCTACCGTTAGCAAAATTTTCCTACAACAACAGTTACCACTCGAGTATTGAGATGGCACCGTTTGAGGTACTTTATGGGAGAAAGTGCAGGTCTCCAATTTGTTGGAACGAGGTGGGGGATAGACAAATTACGGGTCCGGAGATAATCCAAGAAACGACCAAGAAAATTATTCAAATTCAACAACGGTCGAAAACCACCCATAGTCGACAAAAGAGCTACGCAGACAGTAAAAGAAAAGATATAGAATTTGAAATTGGAGAGATGGTCATGCTTAAGGTTTCACCTTGGAAAGGCGTTGTTCGATTTGGTAAACGGGGGAAACCGAATCCAAGGTACATTGGACCATTTAAAATTATAGATCGTGTTGGACCAGTAGCTTACCAACTTGCATTATATTATGACCCGTCCTAATCCATCAGAACGAATACATTACATTTGGTTACATCGCGAGGTACTTGACCTCTATATGATACAATTTTACAAACATTGCATTCATTTTTAAAAGACAAACTTTCATTTCATCGAAAGTTGATGGCATGCATACCATTTCATAATATATCCAACTATAATTGACTTAATAATAATCTTGATGAACTCAATGACTCGAATGCAACGTCTTTTGAAATATGTCATGAACGACTCCAAGTAATATCTCTAAAATGAGCAAATGCACAGCGGAAGATTTCTTTCATACCTGAGAATAAACATGCTTTCAAGTCTCAACCAAAAGGTTGGTGAGTTCATTAGTTTAACATAAATAATTATTTCCATCATTTTAATAGACCACAAGATTTTCATTTTCAGTTCTCATAAATATACGTCCCATGCATAGAGATAAAAATCATTCATATGGATTGAAAACCTGGTAACTGACATTAACTAGATGCATATAAGAATATCCCCTATCATTTCGGAACATCCATCGGACATGATATAAAACAACATCGAAGTACTAAAGCATCCACAACAACGGATGGGGTTCGTTAGGCCCAATAGATCTATCTTTTTAGTATTCGCGTCAATTAGTAAACTGGTTTACTAATTCTTAGGTTACTAAGTAAAAAGGGGCATATTCGGCTTCGATCATTCAACCATATAATGTAGTTTCGATTACTTGTGTCTATTTCGTAAAACATTTATAAAAATAGCGTATGTATTCTCAGTCCGAAAAATATATATTGCAAAAGTATTTAAAAAGGGAGCAAATGAAACTCACGATACTGTATTTTGTAGAAAAAATACATATGACGACATTGAACAATGCAGGGTTGGCCTCGGAGTCACGAACCTATATCAGTTATATATATTAACACATATAATAGTATTTAAACAAGTTTATGTATTTCTATTAATATACTTGTTATATTAATAATTCTTATATTATTTATTATAATTATTACATATTGATGTTTAGAATATTCTGTATAATCTTTTTATAATTTGTGTATCACTTAATTTTTATTATATAAGAGTAACATTTTGTTTAATAATATAAAAGTATGTAATATTAGTATAGATATCTAATAAATATATTTTATATAAATAATATTTGTAATAATAATAATGGTAGTAATAAAAATAATAATTCTAATAAGTATGATAGTTTCAATAAAAACGATAATTTTAATAATAATAACTTTAATAAAAATGATAGTTTTTATTAAGAATGATAATTTTGATAATTTTAATTATAACCATACTTATTAATAAAATGACAATGAAAATAATAATTTTGATAATAATACTTATTACTTAATAATAATAATTATAATAATAATAATACTAATAATAATAATACTAATAATAATAATAAAAAGAATAATAATAATAATAATAATAATAATAATAATAATAATAATAATAATAATAATAATAATAATAATAATAATAATAATAATAATAATAATAATAATAATAATAATAATAATGATAATAAGAACTACCTTTAAGTAACAAGCTTTAAAAAGATAAACGTCCCGGCCCGGGCTCGAACCCGTGACCTCCCGCTAATCAAACATCTTCCCTAATCATTCGTCTAACTTAGTTTTTTCTGAATTAGTTCACAGCTTATACTTATTTAACCTCTATTGTAACGGTTTCTTCTTCTTCTTCATTTTCTAAAAAAAAAAACGCCATAACTGAGGATTGAACTCACGACCTCTCGTCCAAGACAAACACACCTAAACCAATACGCTGTCTGTTTCTTTCTTGTATTAATTCGCGTCTCAACTTGATTAACATAAACCGAACAGTTTATATTCTTCATAACATGATCATCATCTTTATACTCTTCATCATCATCAAGTCATCACCATATCATCATTATTATTATCATAATCAATACCCTAATCATCTTCCTAGTTTCATGTACCTACTGTAAATTATCATCATCGTTTTCTTTACTATTTTCTCCACATATACTCACGACTTAATCATCATCTTCTCGTCATCTAACTATCGTATTTATCCTCGTTATCATATTACCATCATCATCATCCTAATTTGTTATAATTATCACCATAGTATAATTATCATCATCTTACTTATCATATGGTGAATGTTAAAGTTCATCACCCACACAAATTTAATAGCAGAAATCTTTAACATGTAATATTCATCATTATAAATCATCCAGCTTTAATTCGGCCCATCATGGAGTTCTAGCCCAATCCATATAATCAAAACAGCTAGCCTGCTTTAAATAAAAAGGTTTGGTCCGATTGTTAATAGTAGTTAAAGGAATAGGCCCAGTTTATGTAGCATCCTGTCGCCATCCCTAAGTATTATAACAATAATATTAAACTAAATCCAAGGCGTGCGAATACTATACCCTTTTCCTTTTAGACCGACAACAATCAGCAACTCATAAAGGGAAATTGGTGGTCATGTACATCGACTTTAATAATGTTATAATTGATCATGGGTTGAGTGGTGATTCACTTGTTTGTTCAAAAGAAGAAAACAAAATCATCACAACAGTTTATTCGTGGTTTAGTTTAACAATAAACAGAAAAATTGTAGCAGCTATAGCAGTTGGGTTTGTTGTTGTCGATGGTGAACAGAAAAGATGAAGTGTAGCAGTAGCAATTAATGGATGTTTGATTCAGTTTCGTTTGATAGAAATAGAAGCATTTAATAGCTGTTACAGTAGTATTAACAGAAGTATGTGGCAGTGGTATCACGAAGAAGATGAGGTTCTTATGAGCTTGGTGGTGAACACGATGGTCGTGTGAGGTTGTGGGTGAGGGTTTCGGTGTAAAGTGATGGTTGCAAACCATCGTGTTCGTTGGTGTTTAAACGGGTAAAGTGGTGTTGTTTAAATGGGTCTTAGTATTCAGGTTGAATGAAGGAACAACAAAACCGGGTACATGGTGGCCGATGGTTGTTATGATGGTAGTGGTTATGGTGATCGAAGAAAACAGAAGAAACTAAGCATTAGCAATCTAAGTTAACGGTTGTGTGTGTGAGGGTTTAGACAGCCAATTAATAGGAGTAGCAACACTTTGGTTTGATCTTGATGTTGCCGAGTAGATATAGAGAACAAGGTAGTATTAATGCATCATATAGGTGTTAGAAAAATGCTCTTCAAAAGTGCAGTTGTGGTGATGCTTATGGTGTTTAAAGGTGGGTTAAGGTTGTTCTCGAATAACACAGAAACAAGCATTAGGGTGGTGGTAAGGTGTTCTAGTGTTCACGATGGTGTTTGATCAAGATGGCCAAATTGGTTGTAAGTGATGGTGCCCGTTGCAAAGGGAGGTGGCAGTGGTAATGATGGTATTGAGGTTTCGATGGGTGTCTCAAGGTGGAAGGTGAAGTGGTGGTTTATATCTTTATGCAGTATCTATGTGTATGATTCTTTATAGAGATTAGATAAATGTGGTTTATATATATATAAATAAGATAAAGAAGGATTCAATGGATTGGATTCAAAAACAGTACGTCAAACAGTAAAGCAGCCTACTCCTTGTATTCTTCTACCGACGATTTTTCCACGCAGTACTATATTGTGCCCTTTGCTAAACAGTTAAAACATAAAAGTGTTTCTAAAAATTCTAAATTTTCAATTTAAGTCCCTTTATTTATTCTGGTCATTACTTGTTTGAAACTTGATCAAAAAGGTTCGATAATTATTTATTTTATGTTCCAATTTATATGTACGGAGTACAAAAACTTTTATTGAAAAGGTTAAAAAATATTTATCAAAACTATTATCTTTTTAATCAAATTTTGGAACAACTTTTATTTTAAAACTTCATATATATATATATATATATATATATATATATATATATATATATATATATATATATATATATATATATATATATATATATATATATATTAGACCTATTTTAAAAATAATTAAATGTCAACCGAAAGTTACAGACATTTACCATTTAAGCTCAAAATTAAGTATATTTAATATACGCTATGTATATATATAAACAGTTATAAATAACAAAATTTACTACGCAAATAAATATATATTAAATAATTAAATTAAATATAACAATATATATATACAAGAAATATACATATAAAATAATAGTTTTTATTACCATGTATTTTATTGTACATATTTATTTATAACAATAAATGTATATAATAGTTTATTAATGTTCATGTTATTATATATATTATACATATATTTATATATACACATATTTATATATCTCTACATATTTACAAGCAATAGTTCATGAATCATCGGGGATAGTCGAAGGGTAATATGATTTCATGAAACAGTTCAGGTATTTTGAGATTCAATTAAATAGACTTTACTTATCATGTCGAAACTATATAAAGATTAAGTTTAAATTTGGTCAGAAATTTTCAGGTCGTCACAGTACCAACCCGTTAAAGAAATTTCATCCCGAAATTTTATTGAGGTCGTCATAGCTAACTATAAAAATGTTTTCATGACGAATATGAGTTGATAAATAGAGTTTTATCATTATTGAGTAATACAGATAAAA
Source organism: Rutidosis leptorrhynchoides (assembly GCF_046630445.1). Taxonomy (NCBI): domain Eukaryota; kingdom Viridiplantae; phylum Streptophyta; class Magnoliopsida; order Asterales; family Asteraceae; genus Rutidosis; species Rutidosis leptorrhynchoides. The sequence goes on along the minus strand of NC_092333.1, from coordinate 412,611,482 downwards.
CAATTCGATTATTCGAAGAGTATGGGTGAAGTTATCACAAAAGAGTGAATTGAAGAAATAAGGTTTCGTCTTAACTTTTGACATTGTCTTTGTTGAATTCTGAAATTCAAGAGATATAAAGAAAATCTTCGAAATTTAAAAGATTTGATTCCTCGGTGAATAAGAAAATTAAGATCTCTATGATTAAATACGGTGATCTGCCTCGATTACTCTGTCTGATATTTCCATTATAAGTTAAACTCTTTCATTCCATCATTCTCATCATTCCTATACTTTCTTTCTTAGTTCTTACATCCAAAAGATTGTGAAAATGCTTAATCCAGTTCTAATCCTTGATATTTTTCTAATTATCATTTCTGTCATCCTTCTTTTCAATCTTCTACCAGAAAAATCTGTTTAGTTTTACTATTACCTTGGGGTGATACCATTCTTAATTCTACCGTGTCTTTATATTTCTATTCGTGTTAATATACACGGTTTGTAATTTCGGCATTGTTGTTGGGTTTTATATTTTTCCTTTATATTTCAAAGTCCCACCTTCTGTTTTCTATAATCATTGTCATCCATAGTTAATGCTCTCCCCTATTTGCTGCGATTTATACCCCCTTTCTATTTCGGAGCTTCATGATTTTGTTTTCTTTTCGCAAGTAATGGTCCAGAATTTGTAGGTATGAAGTTTTGAATTATCATAATATGCAAAGTAGAAAGGAAAAGTAGTAGCTCGATTTGATTTGTCAAATTACCAGAATTCAAAAGAAATATAGAACTATCAAGAATTTATGTTCTTGATATGTTTATATATTAGATGAAATGTAAGAGTCGTGTAACATGGCACATGATGACGTTAGGGTCTGTGAATCATCACGTTCCATTAGAAACTCAGCATGACTTACTGTAATATAATCACGTTGATCAAGTGTCATTATATTATACTAACTCATGCATCAATTTCCAACACTACTTCAAAATCATTCATAATTCAAACTCGAATTTTTTTTAAAGAAATTTAGAAACTAAAGTAGTTTCCTTTATGATGTAATATAGATAGCAAAAAGAGATAAATAATTTCGGACGAGGATATTTATGAAAATATCTTCAGAAATATCGAAGATATTTATAATGATATTTTGGAATTTCTAAGTTCGATAGTTGATGAAGAAAGATTTTCCGCAAGATTTTTAACATGAGTACGGAGAAAGATATTCGTTGAAGATTTCATTGGATCCAGAATTACATGGTTTCTTTGAATATATGGTATGGTCTTTGTATTTGTCCTTGGTTTCCTTCATGATTTGCTCAATCTGTTTTTCAGTACCAAATTTTCTATCGAGCGTTCCTGACACTACCTTATTTATCATCAAACTTTTGGCCGTTTAGACCATCTACAATTTTTCTGTTTCCTCTGCATTTAATGCTACGATATTTGAATCATCGGTTATTAATCCGAGGTGGTTTCATTAGAATTGTGTTTTTAGATGATTAAACGCTGATGGTACTATGGTGGAATATAAAAGGTTCTCCGATAACGATGACGGAAAGGGCATCATATATATCAAGGTTATGGTAAGGTTAATCCAAATGAAAATCGAAGTTGATTTGTTGGAGGTGTGACAAAATTTGCTAATTTGAAAAGAAATTGCAAAGTTATTTTCAGTAATAACAACGCCAAAGGAGCTAGCACAGATACGTTTTAAACGCTTACTCAGGTTTTGAGTGTTATCAGGTGCATAACTATATGCATAAATCTTTCCTTCCGTAGATGAGATGCAGTTGGTCCATTCTCCCGATTAAGATGTTTTCAAGAATCATGAAAAGTTTGAACGCAGATTGTAATCGTCAAGATACAAATGAGGTTTAAGATGAAATCAAGTGGCAAACTTGAAGAGATGTTTAGTTTAATATGTTATAATCAATATTTTAATTCATTTTAATTGTCCAATGTCATTAGTCCACAGTCGATAGTCCACAGTTAACAGTCTAATAATTCATATATAGTTTAATATATAATATTCGAATTAATTAATACGTATCGTGACCCGTGTATATGTCTCAGACTCGATCACAACTCAAAGTATATAAATTATTGTAGAATCAACCTCAACCCTGTATAGCTAACTCCAGCATTACTGTATATAGAGTGTCTATGGTTATTCCAAATAATATATATAGATGCGTCGATATGATATGTAAAAACCTTGTATACGTGTCCCGATATTTAAAATGCATAAATAACAGTATTTAAATGACGATAAATAAAGTGCGTAAAATAAATAACAGAAATTAAATGACGATAAATAAAATTGCGAGAATATAAATTGCGATAAATAAACTACGATAAATAAATTGCGATAATTAAATTGCGATAAATAAATTGCGATAAAATAAAATGTAATACGGAATTAACAGTTAGCTAGGAACAGTTAGCTAGGATCTTGTTAGCGTGGTTTCTTAATAAAATTTCATATTGTTAATTAGTCTGTTTCTAATCAATTTTTATTGTGTCCATTATTTCTTCATTATGCCACTTGTTGGATTCTGATAGGTTAAAATCCAAATATGAAATTGAATTTGAATTAAAATAGTTATTCTTTGGTGAACGGATACGTATATCGGTGGTTGTAAATTGGATAGTAAATGATCGTTGAATCAAATTCGAAGAATGTACAGTGTAACTTAATGTGAAATCTAAATATTCCCCGGGTATTACCTACCCGTTAAAATATTTTCACCATTAACAGTTTGTACAAAAGAATTTTTAATTACAATCTTTATGAAAACATATATACATATATATTTTCTTCAGATGTAATTATGGATTTAATCAATTAATATAACATTAAACTCATTTGCTTTTCGGTTAGAATTAGAGTACATAATCTCTAAAACATTAGAGATTACATAATCATCATGTCAAACGAAGATAAATAATGTAGAACGATACGTAGATTGATGATTATAATCAATGTGCAGAATGAGATGTTGAGGCGTGTGTTATTGATGGTACGGGTGCTGTTACTAATGGTACTGTTAGTGCCAGTGATGTTGCTGAAGCTGATATGTTTTGCACCATATTTTCCAAGGCTACAACTCGGGCGCGAAGTTCATTGACTTCTTATATTATTTCGGGATGATTGTCGGTCGGAACTAGCAGGTGAATAGGTTTTGAATTTGGGATAGGATATAATCATGGCAAGATATTCGGGTAATGAGGGCAAAAATAGTGTTTTAGATTGGTTCGTCGGTGAATGCTTCAGGTTTTTCACCAAGAGTGCAGGTTGGTGCGTGGAAGGGATCGCTTTTTTCTCGTCTCCATCAGTTAAGTCGACTACGAACCCATCAGATGAATTGGGGATGAATGATTTGTTGATTCATTCTGGTGACACTGCTTTCGGAGCTTAGGTGAAACTCCATATTAGAATAGCTGTCGGAATCCTAGGAATTCGAACTGGTTGACGGATTCATCTCGTACGATCAGATGAAGGATTTTCGATAAGAAATAGATTATAGGATATAGATTAGTACCCTGCAATACATAATTTACATATGCATATATAATACTAAAATCCCATAAGTTACGGAGGAATCTACGCAAGCTGTCAGGTAAATGTAACAATAACATATATGCTAAGATATGAATTTATCTATACACTGTCTATGCAATAGAGGAAGTAAGACATGTCTAGACTAAGAATGATAAGCAGGTAATTTCTTAAGGATGATAAGCAGATGATTTCTGACTAGAAATGATAAGCAAAACTTTTGACATGTAGACACGGTCGAAGTCCAGACTCACTAATGCATCCTAACAACTTATCAGTTAGACACACTAATGAAAGACCTGGTTCGCTAAGACCACCGCTATGATACCACCTATAATGACCCGTCCTAATCCATCAGAACGAATACATTACATTTGGTTACATCGCGAGGTACTTGACCACAATATGATACAATTTTTCAAACATTGCATTCGTTTTTAAAAGACAAACTTTCATTTCATCGAAAGTTGATGGAATGCATAACATTTCATAATATATCCAACTATAATTGATTTAATAATAATCTTGATGAACTCAATGACTCGAATGCAACGTCTTTTAAAATATTTCATGAACGACTCCAAGTAATATCTCTAAAATGAGCAAATGCACAGCGGAAGATTTCTTTCATACCTGAGAATAAACATGCTTTCAAGTGTCAACCAAAAGGTTGGTGAGTTCATTAGTTTAACATAAATAATCATTTCCATCATTTTAATAGACCACAAGATTTTTATTTTCAGTTCTCATAAATATACGTCCCATGCATAGAGACAAAAATCATTCATATGGATTGAACACCTGGTAACCGACATTAACTAGATGCATATAAGAATATCCCCTATCATTCTGGGACATCCGTCGGACATGATATAAAACAACATCGAAGTACTAAAGCATCCGCTACAACGGATGGGGTTCGTTAGACCCAATAGATCTATCTTTAGGATACGCGTCAATTAGTAGACTGGTTTACTAATTCTTAGGTTACCAAGTAAAAAGGGGCATATTCGGCTTCGATCATTCAACCATATAATGTAGTTTCGATTACCTGTGTCTATTTCGTAAAACATTTATAAAAATAGCGCATGTATTCTCAGTCCCAAAAATATATATTGCAAAAGCATTTAAAAAGGGAGCAAATGAAACTCACGATACTGTATTTTGTAGTAAAAATACATATAACGACATTAAAAAATGCAGGGTTGGCCTCGGAGTCACAAACCTATATCAATTATATATATATATTAACACATATATAGTATTTAAACAAGTTTATGTATTTCTATTAATATACTTGTTATATTAATAATTCTTATATTATTTATTATAATTATTACATATTGATGTTTAGAATATTCTGTATAATATTTTTATAATTTGTGTATCACTTAATTTTTATTATATAAAAGTAACATTTTTTTTAATAATATAAACGTATGTAATATTAGTATAGATATCTAATAAATATATTTTATATAAATAATATTTGTAATAATAATAATGGTAGTAATAAAAATAATAATTCTAATAAGTATGATAGTTTCAATAAAAACGATAATTTTAATAATAATAACTTTAATAAAAATGATAGTTTTTATTAAGAATGATAATTTTGATAATTTTAATTATAACGATACTAATTAATAAAATGACAATGAAAATAATAATTTTGATAATAATACTTATTACTTAATAATAATAATAATAATAATAATAATAATAATAATAATAATAATAATAATAATAATAATAATAATAATAATAATAATAATAATAATAAAAAGAATAATAATAATAATAATAATAATAATAATAATAATAATATTAATATTAATAATGATAATAAGAACTACCTTTAAGTAACAACCTTTAAAAAGATAAACGTCCCGACCCGGGCTCGAACCCGTGACCTCCCGCTAATCGAACATCTTCCCTAATCATTCGTCTAACTTATTTTTTCTAAATTAGTTCACAGCTTATACTTATTTAACCTCTATTGTAACGGCTTCTTCTTCTTCTTCTTCTTCTTCTTCTTCTTCTTCTTCTTCTTCTTCTTCATTTTCTAAAAAAAAATGCCATAACTGAGGATTGAACTCGGGACCTCTCGTCCAAGACAAACACACCTAAACCAATACGCTGTCTGTTTCTTTCTTGTATTAATTCGCGTCTCAACTTGATTAACATAAACCGAACAGTTTATATTCTTCATAACATGATCATCATCTTTATACTCGTCATCACCATATCATCATTATTATTATCATAATCATTACCCTAATCATCTTCCTACTTTCATATACCTACTGTAAATTATCATCATCATTTTCTTTACTATTTTCTCCACATATACTCACGACTTAATCATCATCTTCTCGTCATCTAACTATCATATTTATCCTCGTTATCATATTACCATCATCATCATCCTAATTCGTTATAATTATCACCATAGTATAATTATCATCACCTTACTTATCATATGGTGAATGTTAAAGTTCCTCACCCGCACAAATTTAATAGCAGAAATCTTTAACATGTAATATTCATCATTATAAATTGTCCAACTTTAATTCGGCCCATCATGGAGTTCTAGCCCAATCCATATAATCAAAACAGCTAGCCTACTTTAAATAAAAAGGTTTGGTCCGATTGTTAATAGCAGTTAAAGGAATAGGCCCAGTTTGTGTATCTTCCTGTCTCCATCCCTAGTTATTATAACAATAATGTTAAACTAAAGGCAAGGCATGCGAATACTATACCTTTTCCTTTTTAGACCGACAACAATCAGCAACTCATAAAGGGAAATTGGTGGTCGTGTACAGCGACTTTAATAAAGGTTGTAATTGATCATGGGTTGAGTGGTGATTCATTTGTTTGTTCAAAAGAAGAAAACAGAATCATCACAGCAGTTTATTCGCGGTTTAGTTTAACAATAAACAGAAAAAATTGTAGCAGGTATAGCAGTTGGGTTTGTTGTTGTCGATGGTGAACAGAAAAGATGAAGTGTGGCAGTAGCTATTAATGGATGTTTGATTGAGTTTTGTTTGATAGAAACAGAAGCATTTAATAGCTGTTACAGTAGTATTAACAGAAGTATGTGGCAGTGGTATCACGAAGAAGATGAGGTTCTTGTGAGCTTGGTGGTGAACACGATGGTGGTGTGAGGTTGTGGGTGAGGGTTCCGGTGTAAAGTGATGGTTGCAAACCATCGTGTTCGTTGGTGTTTAAATGGGTAAAGTGGTGTTGTTTAAATGGGTCTTGGTATTCAGGTTGAATGAAGGAACAATAAAACCGGGTACATGGTAGCCAATGGTTGTTATGATGGTAGTGGTTATGGTGATCGAAGAAAACAGAAGAAACTAAGCATTAGCAATCTAAGTTAACGGTTGTGCGTGTGAGGGTTTAGACATCCAATTAATAGGAGTAGCAACACTTTGGTTTGATGTTGATGTTTTCCGAGTAGATATAGAGAACAAGGTAGTATTAATGCATCGTATAGGTGTTAGAAAAATGCTCTTCAAAAGTGCAGTTGTGGTGATGCTTATGGTGTCTAAAGGTGGGTTAAGGTTGTTCTCGAATAACACAGAAACAAGCATTAGGGTGGTGGTAAGGTGTTATAGTGTTCACGATGGTGTTTGATCAAGATGGCCAAATTGGTTTTAAGTGATGGTGCCCGCTGCAAAAGGAGATGGCAATGGTAATGATGGTATTGAGGTTTCGATGGGTGTCTCAAGGTGGAAGGTGAAGTGGTGGTTTATATCTTTATGCAGTATCTATGTGTATGATTCTTTATAGAGATTAGATAAATGTGGTTTATATATATATATATATATATATATATATATATATATATATATATATATATATATATATATATATATATATATATAATAAGATAAAGAAGGATTCAATGGATTGGATTCAAAAACAGTACGCCAAACAGTAAAGCAGCCTACTCCTTGTATTTTTCTACCGACGATTTTTCCACGCAGTGCTATATCGTGCCCTTTGCTAAACAGTTAAAACATAAAAGTGTTTCTAAAAATTCTAAATTTTCAATTTAAGTCCCTTTATTTATTCTAGTCATTACCTGTTTGAAAGTTGATCAAAAAGGTTCGATAATTATTTATTTTATGTTCCAATTTATATGTACGGAGTACAAAAACTTTGATTGAAAAGATAAAAAAATATTTATCAAAACTATTATCTTTTTAATCAAATTTTGGAACAACTTTTATTTTAAAACTTCATATATATATATATATATATATATATATATATATATATATATATATATATATATATATATATATATATATATATATATATATATTAAACCTATTTTAAAAATAATTAAACGTCAACCGAAAGTTACAGACATTTACCATTTAAGCTCAAAATTAATTATTTTTAATATAAACTATGTATATATATAAACAGTTATAAATAACAAAATTTACTACGCTAATAAATATATATTAAATAATTAAATTAAATATAACAATATATATACACAAGAAATATACATATAAAATAATAGTTTTTATTACCATGTATTTTATTGTACATATTTATTTATAACAATAAATGTATATAATAGTTTATTAATGTTCATGTTATTATATATATTATACATATATTTATATATACACATATTTATATATATCTACATATTTACAAGCAATGGTTCGTGCATCATCGGGGATAGTCGAAGGGTAATATGATTTCATGAAACAGTTCAGGTATTTTGAGATTCAATTAAATAGACTTTGCTTATCATGTCGAAACTATACAAAGATTAAGTTTAAATTTGGTCAGAAATTTCCGGGTCGTGACAAATTACCTCAACAACTCGCTGGCGTACATGATACTTTTCACGTATCGAATATGAAGAAATGCTTAGCCAAAGAAGATCTCACTATTCCTTTAGACAAAATCTAAATCAATGAAAAACTTCAATTCATTGAAGAACCCGTCAAAATAATGGATCGTGAGGTTAAAAAACTTAAGCAAAATAAAATACCAATCGTTATGGTTCGATGGAATGCTCGTAGAGGACCCGAGTTCACCTGGGAACGTGAAGATCAGATGAAGAAGAAATACCCACACTTATTTCCAGATGATACGTCAACACCTCCAAGTGCTTAAATTTTCGGGACGAAATTTATTTAACGGGTAGGTACTGTAGTGACCCGAACTTTTCCATGATTATATATTATATGAGATTAATATTTACATGAATAAATGTTTCCAACATGTTAAGCAATCAAACTTGTTAAGACTTGATTAATTGAAATGATTTTTGTGTTAACGTTTGACCACCCAGTTTGTCTGATGATTCACGAACATTATAACTTGTATATGACATGATATTATATATATATATATATATATATATATATATATATATATATATATATATATATATATATATATATATATATATATATATATATATATATATATATATATATGTTTAACATGATGAAATGATAATTAAAGTATCTCATTATGTATATTAACAATGAACCTTATACATAAAACAAGACTACTAACTTAAGAAATTCAAAACGATATCTGTACGTAACGATTATCGTCGTAATAACGTATTAATATTTATATATCATATTAAGATATATTAGTACATCATGTTATCATGATAATGTAACAATTTAACATCTCATTAAATACCATAACAATGGGATTAATTACATTTAACGAAATCGTTAACTTAAATGTTTCGAAACAACACTTACATGTAACAACTAACGATGACTTAATGACTCAGTTAAAATGCATATACATATAGTTTATTAAGATGTATTAGTACACTTTTGAAAGACTTCATGACACATATCAGAGTATGTCTACTTAACAAAAATACTTACAATTACATTCTCATTCATTTTCATTGACAATTCTACTCGTATGCAACCGTATTCGTACTCGTACAATACCTAGCTCCTAAATGTACATACTATTGGTATATACACTTCAATGATCAACTCTTAGCAGCCCTTAATGAGTCATCAAACATGTGGGAACCATCATTTGGAAACTAGCATGAAATATCTCACAAAATTACAAAAAATATTATAAATCATTCATGAATTATCTACAAGAAAACAAACTTACACATTCTTTATATCTAATCCATGAGTCACGACCAAAAACACATACAAACACTTTCATTCTTTAATTTTCTTCATCTAATTGATTTCTCTCAAGTTCTATCTTCAAGTTCTAAGTGTTCTTCATAAATTCTATAAGTTCTAGTTTCATAAAATCAAAAACACTTCCAAGTTTGCAAGTTTACTTCCAAGCTTTCTAATCCATTCCAAGTAATCATCTAAGTTCAAGGAACCCTTATTACTTACAGTAGGTTATCATTCTAATACAAGGTAATACTCATATTTAAACTTTGATTCAATTTCTATAACTATAACTATCTTAATTCGACTAGAAAATCTTACTTGAACTTGTTTTTGTATCATGATTCTACTTCGAGAACTTTCAAGCCATCCAAGATCCTTTGAAGCTAGATCATTTCTTGTCACTTCCAGTAGGTTTACCTACTAAATTTGAGGTAGTAATGATGTTCATAATATCATTCGATTCATATATATATATAACTATCTTATTCGAAGATTTAAACTTGTAATCACTAGAACATAGTTTAGTTAATTCTAAACTTGTTTGCAAACAAAGTTAATCCTTCTAACTTAACTTTTAAAATCAACTAAACACATGTCCTATATCTATATGATATGCTAACTTAATGATTTAAAACCTGAAAACACGAAGAACACCGTAAAATTGGACATACGCCGTCGTAGTGAAACCGGGGGCTGTTTTGGGTTAGATAATTAAAAACTATGATAAACTTTGATTTAGAAGTTGTTCTTCTGGGAAAATTATTTTTCTTATGAACATGAAACTATATCCAAAAATCATGGTTAAACTCAAAGTGGAAGTATTTTTTCAAAATGGTCATCAGGACGTCGTTCTTTCGACTGAAAATGACTACCTCTTACAAAAATGACTTGTAACTTATATTTTCGACTATAAACTTGTACTTTTTCTGTTTAGATTCATAAATTTTAGTTCAATATGAAACCATAGCAATTTAATTCACTCAAAACGGATTTAAAACAAAGAAGTTATGGGTAAAACAAAATTGGTTAAAAATGGTTAATTTGACTACGGGATGAATTGACAAAAATCAATACTAACCATATCCTAACTAACTTATATTGTACTATACATGTATTCTAACATATATTATGTAATCTTGATAGACCATAGACACGTATACTATGTTTTGACATATCATATCGACGTCATCTATATATATTATTTGGAACAAACATAGACACTCTATATGCGGTAATGTTCAAGTTAGCTATACAGGGTTGAGGTTGATTCCAAAATAATATATATACTTTGAGTTATGATCGAGTCTGAGACTTGTATACACTGGGTCATGGATTGATTCGAGATAATATATATTGATTTATTTCTATACTACTAACTGTGGACAACTAATTATGGACTACGAACGTTGAACTGTTAACTTTACAAACTTAAATCGTTAAAACATAATAAAACATATTGTGAATATATTTCGATCATACTTTGATATATATGTATATATTTGTTATTGGTTCGTGAATCGACCAGTGGCTAAGTGTTATTTTTCGACGAAGGGATAATCTGTGAAAGTGAGTTATAGTCCCATTTTTACTATCGAATATTTTTGGGATGAGAATACATGCAGTTTTATAAATGATTTACAAAATAGACACAAGTACTTGAAAATCACATCTATGATTGAATTATCTTATTGAATATCACATTTTTGCTTGATAACCTAAGAATTAGTGAACGCCACTAATTGACGCGAAACCTGAAGATAGATCTATGGGCCTAACGAACCCCATCCAGGTTATGGATGCTTTAGTACTTCGATTTTTATATACAGATGAGTGTACCTGTATATTTGGGGATATTCTATATGCATTTGTTAATGTCGGTTACCATGTGTTCTTCATATGAATGATTTTTATACAGATGAGTGTTCCTGTATTATTTTTTTTTGCAGATGAGTGTTCCTACAGTTAATTATGAAAAATAAAATCTTGTGGTCTATTAATATAATTTGATATATAGTTTAAACCTATAACTCACCAATATTTTTGTTGACATTTAAAACATGTTTATTTTCAGGTGATTATTAAGAGCTTCCGCTGTTGCATGCTAAATAAAGACAGGATTGGAGTCTGCATGCTTGTACAATATTGTTTAAAAACTGCATTCGAAGACTTAAGTTGTTGTGTAATATTATTGTAAACTATCATGTAATGGTCGTGTGAAAAAACTATATTTTTTATTATCATTATTTGATAATCTTCGTAATATTTCAAACCTTTATCACAAATATAAAAGTTATGGTTTGTTTCAAAAATCGAATGCAGTCTTTGAAAAACGTCTCATATAGAGGTCAAAACCTCGCAACGAAATCAATTAATATGAAACGTTTATAATTATTATGAACGGGACATTTCATCGTACGCTTAGAAAACTTATACTTTACATTGCACTACAAGTACCTTTATAAATAATTAGGCTTAAAACATCGATCAACTATATCACTCGAAATATAACTTGAATGTTCGAGTGTTATAGTCATTTGCTTCATTAAATCATCGTCTTGTTATATATATATATATATATATATATATATATATATATATATATATATATATACATATATATATACATATATATATATACACATATATATATATAATAGTATTCTTTGAAATCAAAACGTTTTATATCTAGTTAATATTATATTTAATCAATTTGTAAAACATATATATATATATATATATATATATATATATATATATATATATATATATATATATATATCTTTATTTCAAAATTATAAATGTGTACATATTATTAAAATATTTATTTAATAATATAATATTTAGTTTTTCAAAAATAATTATATTTCAAAGTTTATTATATGATTTAAAATCTTTTCAAAATTATTATTTAGTGATACTTTTACCTTTTTGAAACAATAAAAATATTTGCAAATTTATAATACAAAGCTTTAATTAAGTTCTTTCAAAATAAACAAATTATCTTATAAAACGTTTTAATAATAAAGTTCTTTTTAAACTGAAAACGTTTTGTACGTTTGAAACTAAATAAAATAAATATGATAATTTTGTTTTCTAAAACTAAATATAATTAAGAATCATTTTGTTAAAAGGTTAAAATAATAGAAATCGTTATTTCATAAAATGTTTTAGAAAAATAAAAGTATATATACTCATAATAGGTTTCAAGTTTTTTTAAATTACCGTTGGTTGGTGAAGCGTGGGATAAAGTCCAATGATTAAATAAACGTATGAAATCATTTTTATGTAAAACGTCGATATCCATTTTCTTAATTACCTACACTCTATAAATTTACTTTCACATTAAATAATATGAAAGCTAATTAGTTATCTTATCAAAGTCATGAGGAAAATATTGTAAAGCATGAATTGGAAATCAAACAGGAATTTCCACTAATCTGTCTAACTCTCGCTACTTGACACTTTGTCCTCACTTGAAGATCACTTTACCATTATTTCCGAATACTGTTAAATAGGAAAGGTTTCCTAAATTAAAGTGGACCTCTCAACAGAGACCCGTAATCATATCACAATGTATCTGATAATTCAATCATTTGATATTATCATTTAATTTCGTCGATAAATATATTATACATATATTGAAATAAATACGTTCATGTAAAGTATTATACATCTAATACTTTGTTAATGTTTTTAATTAATATAACTATATCTATATACACATAAATGTTCGTGAATCGTCAAGCACAGTCAAATGGTAATTGATTTCATGAATGTAGTTCCAACATATTTGAGACTCAACATTACAGACTTTGCTTATCATGTCAGAAAAATATAAAGATTAAGATTAAATTTGATCGGAAATTTCTGGGTCATCACATATGGTGTTCTTGAAAGCCTGGAAAATCTTGAGCTAGAAGCATGGAATGAACAAAAGTTCAAGTAGAATTACTAACTTGATTTAAGATAGTTATGATTATAGGAATCGAACCAAAGTTTGAATATGATTCTTACCTTGATTAAGAATGAAAAGTTGCTCAGATTAAATGGAAATTATTAATCTTGGACGATTGCTTGGAATGGATTAGAAAGTTTGAAAGTAATCTTGTAAACTTGAAAGGATTCTTGAAGTGTTCTTTGAATGTTTTTCTTATGATGATTTAATCTTGATTCTTGAAGTAGTTTATGAGATAGATAATGAAGGTTATGAAAGAGGTTGTTTGATCTTGTAAGTAGGTGTTTTAGAGAGTGAATTAAGTTGTAAAAATGAAATGGAAATGATGTATATATATATAGATAAAAAATGTGATATAGATATAGATATATTTAGTTTGTTTTCTTGTATAAATATCAAGGTAGAAGTTAAATGGTTGGTTCCCACATGTTTCTAATCAATTATAGCTGATTAGGTGGTGATTTTAATGTGTTTACCAATAGTAAATACGTCTAGAAGCTGTGTATAATGCGGGTAAAAATACCGTATGAATACGAGTAGAATTCTTATGGAAATCGAATGCGAATACGAGTATAGCTATCTTAGTTGAGTATAAGTATGTTAATATATGTATTTAAGTCTTTCAAAAGTGTATTAATACTTCTTAATACCATACATATATATTCATTTTAACTTAAGAGTTATTACGTCATTAAACGTTACATATATATATCGTTTCGAAACCCTTAATTTAGTAGTCTCAATTTATGTATATAAACCATTGTTAATATAGTTAATGAGATGCTTAATTACAAAATTATCAAGTTATATATATATATATATATATATATATATATATATATATATATATATATATATATATATATATATATATATATATATATATATATATATATATATATATATATATATATATATATATATATATATATAGTGGTAGGATCAAGAGGGAAGTAACCAATCGGGGGGAAGCGGGGGGAAGCAAAAACTTTTTTTTTTCATTTTTTGAAAAAACTTTGTTCACGAACATTATAGATGGGATGAAAATATGAACATTTAGTAGAGACACTTCGTGATAAATGTTTTTATTTTGGCGGGAAAACGCTTGAAGAAGTAATATATAACAATTATCGTATTTTTCGAGCGTATGTTAAGGTTTTATCTATTAGGGTTTAGATATCAGGGTTTAGATATCAGGGTTTAGATATTAGGGTTTATAGGGTTTAGATATTAGGGTTTAGAAATTTTGGGTTTAGGGTTTAGATTTAGGATTTAGATTGAGTTTCTAACACGAACGGTTTAGAGTTTAGGGTTTAGGGTTTGGTGTTTTGGGTTTATGGAATAAACCCAAAATACCAAACCCTAAACCCTAAACTCTAAATCGGGCTAAATTTTACTTCACAAAACATGGAAAAAAACGTTCATATTCTTCACGAACAATATTATCTTGAATGTTATTTTTGTCGATCGTTTTCCCGCCTAAATAATAACATTCATCACGAAGTGTCTTTTCTAAATGTTCATATTTTCGTGTGATCTTGATGCCGGAAAAAAGAATTCCAAAAAAAAAAGGAAATTTTTTTTTGCTTCCCCCGCTTCCCCCCGATTGGTTACTTCCCCATTGATCCTGCCCCTAAATATATATATATATATATATATATATATATATATATATATATATATATATATATATATATATATATATATATATATATATATATATATATATATATATATATTATATATATGTACCAATATATAATTATTACAAGTTATGACGTTCATGAATCGTTGGACGAACTGGGTGGTCAAACGTTTATATAAAACTCATTTCAAATATTCAAGTCTTAACAAGTTTGATTGTTTAACATATTAGAAACATTTATTTATGTAAATATATCTACGAAAAAATCCGGGTCGTTACAGTAAGACCCCCAAGTGGGGGAGAGCTAATCGTGTACGGTGAAGCTCGAGGACGATTCATGCCTATTTGTACGTATGCTCGGGCATGTCGACTTGTTTCTAGTGTAGGTATGGCCTATCTAGCCCGCGTGGATGATACTCGTGATGAGCCGCCTTCCATTAAAACTATTCCGATTGTTAATAAATTCGAGGATGTTTTTCCTGAAGAATTACTGGGTGTTCCGCCGGTAAGGAAAATGGAGTTTCGCATTGAGTTGGTTCTGGGGGCTAACCCCAATGCTAAAACACCTTATGGTTTGTCACCAACCGAAATGCGAAAGTTGTTGAATCAAATTCAAGAGTTGTTAGAGAAGGGGTTTATCCGACCGAGTAGCTCGCCATAGGGTTCCCCGATCTTGTTTGTAAAGAAGAAGGACGGTAGTATGCGTATGTGCATTGATTATCGTGAGCTTAATAAATTGATGATCAAAAATCGTTATTCGTTGCCTAGGATTGAAGACTTATTTGATCAACTTCACGGTGCGTGTTATTTTTCTAAAATCGATTTGTGGTCCGGTTATCATCAAATGCAGATCCGAGAAGAAGATATCGAGAAAATGACGTTTTAGGGGTACGAGCATTTTGAGTTTGTTACGATGCCTTTTGGTCTTACGAATGCTCCCGCGGCATTCATAGACCTTATGAACCGAGTATGCCAACCTATGTTGGACAAGTCGATCATTGTGTTCATCGATGATATACTCGTTTATTCAAGAGTACGAAAGAACATGAACATCATTTGCATGAGTTGTTGAAGACGTTGAGGAAGGAGAAGTTGTATGTGAAATTCTCCAAATGTGAATTTTGGTTAAGGGAGGTGCAATTCTTTGGCCATATTGTGAATCAAGAAGGGATCAAAGTGGATCCGAGGAAGATCGATGCGGTTAACAATTGGGAATGGCGGACTACGCCTATGGAAGTCCGAAGTTTTCTCAGGTTAGCCGGTTACTACCGTCGATTTATTCAAGATTTTTGCAAGGTTGCTTCATCCTTAACGAAGCTAACTCGAAAAAACGTGAAGTATGAATGGGGTGATGAGCAAGAAATCGTTTTTCAATTATTGAAGAGCAAATTATGACAAGCTCCGATGTTAGTGTTACCGGAAGGGGTGGAAGATATGGTGGTGTATTGTGATGCCTCGATTAGTGGGCTCGAATGTGTTCTTATGCAAAGGGGTAAGTGATCGCTTATGCCTCGAGACAAGTAAAAGCGCACGAGAAGAATTACCCAACTCAAGATCTTGAGTTGGCGGCGGTGGTTTATGTATTGAAAATTTGGCGCCATTACCTTTATGGTGTTAAATATACGATTTTTTCGGATCATAAGAATTTAAAGTACTTCTTTGATCAACGTGATTTAAACAACCATCAGCGACGATGGTTGGATTTGTTGAAAGATTATGAGTGTGAGATACTTTACCATCCAGGTAAGGCTAATGTGGTTGCGGATGCGTTGAGTCGGAAGAACTAAGTTCTGAGTTTGCAAGTGAAGTCGTTGCGAACAGTCCTTTCGAATGATTTTCTTGAGAAACTCGGTGAGGTTCAAATCGAGGCGTTTGTTAGTTTTAAGCGTGAAGAGCGTGTTTAAGGGCAAATGGAGTCGATCGTTTTAGGTCTGAATGGGTTATTTACTTTTCAAGGTCGGGTATGGGTGCTGAAATTGGGTGGGCATTGACAAGTGCAACTCGATGAAGCGCATAAATCGAACTATTCTATTCATCCGGGTGCAACAAAAAAGTATCTTGATTTGAAGAAAGAGTATTGGTAGCCCGATATAAAGCGTGATGTGGTTAAGTATGTTGAGTAGTGTGTTACTTGCTTGCAAGTTAAGGCTGAGCATCAAAAGCCTTATGGTATGGTGCAACTGTTAGAAATCCGAAAGTGGAAGTGGGAGCATCTTACCATGGATTTTATCACTAAATTTCCAAAAACGGCAAGAACTGATATCGGCTAAAAAGTTACGTTTTCACCCCAGTATTGAGTCCCAAAAACAATAAAGTTTAGAGTTTTTATCTCCAAAATACTCGCTTTTTTGATTAAAAGTGAAGATCAAGTGATTACAAATCCGGTACAAAAAGAATCAAGAGAATCGGAGCCAAAACAAAGAATCAAGAGCAAAAACGGTGAAAGATAAGTTACGACCCCGGAAACAAAGTTACGATCTAGCAAAAAGAGCAAACCAAGGCATCCATACGACTTGCCATACGGCTTGCCACATGGTAAACGGCCTGCCATGTATCCGGACATAAGAAATGGTTTGCCAAGCCATACGGGCAGGCCATACGGCTTGCCATACGGCCTGCCAGCCGTATGACAGCTGATCAAACCAAAATCGTTTAGTGTGAATAGATTTCGGGTTTGAGTGCTTGAATTGTGGAAAAGAGTGGATCGAATGTTTTAACTCCAATAATTGTGCGAATCCCGATTTGAAATCTGGATTTCAAGGGCGTAAAATAATCAATGGGATTAACCTTATTTGATCAGAATCGAATAAGTTAATATCTTAGAGTGAAGATTAATTTCGATAACAACTGGAATCTTTATCAAAATTGTATTATCAGTTGGAGAGTTGTTATTGTAATTGATTTGAGCAGAGTAACATTAATGCATCCAGTGTTGGTGAATGAATGATCTTGTTTGTGTATTTTTAGATGTTATGAGGGAATGGTGACGTGGCACATCTCCCTTTCCTGGTTATAACAAACTTTGCTATTCCCGAGGGTTGACGTGGCACCTGTCCCTTTCATGGGAATAACAAACAGATCCAACAAACTTTCTTAGATTCGTGGGCTGAAGTGGCGTGCAGCTTGTTTGTGTATTTGCTCCGGGATCTTGTACTTGTTCCGGGACGATGCACTTGTTCCGAGACAACGTGCTTGTTCCGGGAAGGTGTGCTTATTCCAGGATGACGTGCTTGTTCCGAGACAATGTGATTGTCCCGGGACCAGACACCTAAGTTAGGAAGACGTTGTAGTTCCGAGAGTGTGGTTGATCTGTCTATTTGTGATGGGTGGATGTCTTGCTCTTTGTCCAGGCAAGAAGGTTTTGCCTGACGTGTATTCCAATTGTTCCTTCACGGTAGTGTTATGATCGGGCAAGATTGTTGCCGGTTTATAAGTAACTTTGTAAAGGTTTTCGAATGCTTCGACATTCATAGTTCAGCAGGCCTTTTTATGTGTCGATATGGTTCTTGGTTTTTCAATGCCTTTACGTCCGACTAGGTGATGCCGGTAGCCTGCATACTTGCCCGGTCTGGATCTTTAACGGTCTGGATCTTTAAGTAGCGTCCCGGCTAACCTTTGTCTGGCGTGATCCTTCCCGCGTGCGTACATAAGTAACCTTCTGATCAGGTTACTAAGGTGAGGCCAGGAAGATGTTCCTTTTTTGGGATAGTTTACGGCGGGTAAACTCTAGCCGGGATGCTACTAATTAGTGCCTTTCTGAGACGGATCATTATGCGTATCATCAAGTCCCCCCAATTTAATGATGGTAGCCGGAACGGTTACGTTTATCAAACTTGAAAATGAGCATACGTTTCCGATTGGATGTGCATTAAATGCTTGACAGTTTGAAAAGACAGTTTCTGCAGACACGCCCCCTTTTCGTGTTTTTTCCATTCTTCAACTTTTGGAACGGCGTTTGACGAACACCTTTTTGCAATTTTAATCATTACCTTTACGGATCCATCTTTTAATCTAAACCGTTGGATCGATTTCCTTAAAACCTATAAATAGCCACCTTTTCCCATTCTTCTCACTTTTTACAGCCTTCATATCTTCAGTCGTTTCTCCTTCAAAAACCCAATAGTTTTTTCACGAAACCTATAAGTACCCTTTTTTCTCCGTTCCTCTTCTTTTTCCTTTAAATTCGTAATTTTGTATGTACGTTTATATATATATGCGAATCAGTCTTCCATATCTACTAGCGTAGACGCTCCTGAATCGTAATCTAGGGCTTTCGTAAATATTGACGACATCATGAGTTTGAGTATGTGATGAATACCTCGATGAGTTAGTAAATAAGTACCCATTTTTGGCTAGTTATATTTTGAGGGTTCCTGACGCATCCCATCGAGCCCATAAGCCTCCAACGAACATGGTCACTGTAGTGACCCATTTCGACTAATTTTAAACCAAACTCTCGATACGATATTATATTTTTGACGAGATAAGCAAAGTCTGTAATGCCGAGTCACAAAATTTTTGAACGGTTTATATGGATTCTTTTAACATGTAATCATTCCCTACGATTCACGAACCTTTAATTGTAAACAGAAATATAAATAATTATATATGTAAATAAATATATATGATAAAATAAATATATTAATGAATTATTATGAGAATTAGTTAGTATGAAAAATAACATAAACTTGTTATAGTGTACTCTGAGATTACTTCAATATAATATATTTATTTACTTGATAATTAAAATATAATTAATTATGTAGTAGTTGAAATATATATATATATATATATACATAATATAAATAATGGATATACATATTTATTGGTTGTATGTATGTTATAATAAATTAAATATTCAAGATAGATTATTATATAATAGATATTATAAATATGACATAATTAATAAATAAAAGTAATAATATATTAAATATAATTACAAGTTGAAAATATAAATGTATTAGTAATATTATCATTACTTTCAATATTACTACTAATAATAATATCAATAATAGTATTATTATTATTATTAATATTATCATTATAGCTATTATTATTAGAAAAGGATACAATCTATTATTAATATCATTAATATGAATATTATTATTATTTGATTCATTAAATTTGTTATATGATTTATATTTTTATAAATATTATTAAATTAGTATTATTATTGTTAATAATGTATTTATTAATTACTAATATTAATTAATTATATAAAAACAAGAAAAAAGGGTACAAATCTGTACAATGTCAATTTTTTCTTCTTATTACCTTCATGATCGATTTTCTTGTCTGCGAATCTATTAACAGTCGAATTCCAACACAGAAACATACAAATACAGTTACCAATCAAGATCAACTTGATATTTTTTATTTTTATTTCTGTACTAATTTTGTCTGAGGTATATGTCGATCTCCTTTCTGTGATATAACAGACATTTTTGCCTCATGATGTAGGAATTAACTCGACCTCCCAAAATTCATAATCAATTACACAAACTCCCTATTACTGTAAATCAAACAGAATTGTTTATTTAATTTTTTTTCCCTCTACAGCTCGATATACTCTGTATATGTACTTTTTATTCAAAATGTCGAATTCTTAATAATTTCTAAAATCCTTTAATGCAGAGATGTTAGACATCATGTGATTAAACTATCTTCAAAGTTTCAAATTTCAATTTTTCAAAACAATATTGAATTCATGAGTCAAAGTTTTAATGTCAAAAGTCAACGGATTTGTTCATCTTAAAATTTGATGCCATATTGATGTTAACGGTTCAATTGAGGGTTCCAGGGTATTTCAATAATGATTTGGAAAATAATTCGTGAAGGTGTCAAGGTCTAAAAATGCTCCAAAATCAAAATCATTAATTTTGTGTTCTTAAAATGTTCGAACAGCAGCAGGTCTGTTCTTTGCTTTTATATTTTAAAAAAAAAAAACTGTGTTCATTATAAGTCATTTATAATCTGTTAGCATGTCTTAAATCAAGATTAATATGATTAATTGGATCCGGCCTTTGGTTGATTGAGTTGTGAGAATGAAGAAGATGGAATAATAAATAATACGGGTTATATGATTTAGGATTGGGTATTAATCAGAAAATGGGCAGCAGCTCAATGGTTAATCGTTTAGTTGGGTTAGCGGGAGGTCTCAGGTTCGAGCCCCGGCGTGGGCTATTCTTTTTAGCAAAGACTCCTAAGGGTATACACTTATTTTTATTACTACTATAATTATTATGTATCATTTATTATTATTATTATGATTATTATTATTATTGTTATTATTACTAAAAAGAGCTACCATTTATTATTACTAACATAATTTAAATTACAATTAGGATTACTAGTATTATTATTGTTATTACTAATATTATCATTACTAGTATTATTATTAAGTAAAATAGATAATATTTATTATCAACACTTTTACCACTATTATTATTGTTACAACTAAAATATTATCATAATTACCATTAGTAGAAGAATTATTAGTTTCATAGTTATTTTAATTGTAAGTATTATATTATTACCACTTTTAATTATTAATATTATTAATATTATCATTATGAGTATTATTATTATTATTATCATTATACTTATTAACATAAATATTAGTATTATTATTAAATGTAAAATCATTATTTTTATAGTTATTATTATTAGTAGTATTATTATCATTATGATCAAAAATTACGTTTATTACTATTATTGATATTAGATTAAGAAATAAACATTTTTGTATATAAAAATTATACTTTTAGTAATATTACATATAAGTATGTATTAATCATATTAACATTTATATATATATATATATATATATATATATATATATATATATATATATATATATATATATATATATATATATATATATATATATATATATATATATATATATATATATATATATATAACAAATTAAGTATTTTAATCAAATATATAATAATATAACTATATAAATATTAGTCATTAAAAAATGTATATACACAAATACATATAATATATAAAGTAAAGTTATAATATGTGAAATTGTTCAATTACGACTATATGTATTAATATATATATGAATAATATAGGTTCGTGAATCCGAAGCCAACCCTATACTTGTTCAATGTCGTTCTATGTATTTTTACTACAAAATACAATAGGTGAGTGTCATTTGATTCCCTTTTTACTCTTTACATTTTTGGGACTGAGAATACATGCGCTTTTATAAATGTTTGACACAATAGACACAAGTACCTTAACTGCATTCTATGATAGAATTATCTGGGATTGGGGTTGATTATTATGACATCCATTAGCCCCCGGTTTCTGTTAGAGCGTTTCAGCTCCCGAGCCGGGTAGATGATTTATTATTTATGATATTTTGGCACCGGTTGTCCTATATTTTATAAACATGTGTTCAGCCGTGGGGTGTAAAGACCGGCACAGAGGTTCTATATTTTGAAGGCATAGGTATTCAGCCGTGGGGTGAAAGACCGGCACAGATGGTTCATATGAAAGATATTTTTGTGCGGTTGGAATGAGACTTCTGCACATTTTATAATATTTAAAATCTTGTGGTCTATTAAAATGATGAAAATGAAATGTTTACTATAAACTAATGAACTCACCAACCTTTTGGTTGACACTTGAAAGCATGTTTATTCTCAGGTTTGAAAGAAATCTTCCGCTATGCATTATCTCATTTTAAGGATATTACTTGGAGTCATTCATGACATATTTCAAAAGATGTTGCTTTCGAGTCATTGAAGTTCATTAGAGATTATTAAGTAAATGACGGATTAGGTCATTTATAGTTGGATATTATGAAATGGTATGCATACCTGTCAACTTTCGATGTAATGAAAGTTTGTTTTTTAAAAATGAATGCAATGTTTGTAAAATGAATCATTTAGAGGTCAAGTCCATCGTGATGAAATCAACTATTATGAATCGTTTATAATCGATATGGACTTTGTCTGGATGGATTAGGACGGGGCGTTTCAGTCACCATGTTTGGTGTAGCTATTACCGTGGGCAACTTCTGGTTGCCCTACTCCGAGTTTATGTACCAATTCTTTACGCACTACGAGATAGCGCCTGCCCAGTTACACCCTCACGCATACCAAAAGTTGGTAATGTGGGAGATGTATTTGAACTATTACCATATTCTCCTGACTGTTCGCATGTTCCAGTATTGCTTTACCGTCTCGAGGTCTGAGATTGGTTGGTTCTCTATCAAACGGAGAGCATTTTTCAATTTTACCGGTGATATGGATACCTCTATGAAGGAATGGTGATAGTCGTTCTTTTTTGTTGAAAGCAAAGAACTACCGGCACGGTTTGTCGGTCTTTGTAAATGGGCGGTTAATGTAAAGAAGGGAGCCAATAAGGTTATGAGATTGAATGATGCCGAGAAGGCATGTATATTGGCCACCCAGGAGTTTAGTTTTCCCCAGCGGCCATATCCAGAGTTCATGCTTGTGCTGGGAGGAGTTAGTCACCAATGGCCGGATCCAAATACCAAGCCTGTCATTCGTTATAATGGAGCAGGTGGAGAGTGATCCTAGCCAACTGCTATGTAATTTAGTTGGTTATTGTTACACTAACCTTGTTTATTTTTATACAACAGTGATGGAGTTTGCTACTGCAATGGCGTTTGGCGATCTTGAAGAGATCCAGTTCGAGACCGTCACGATGAATCCGGGAGGTGATCCGGATGTTGTTCCGCAAGACCTGGAGCAGAACACCGGTGATGGGGCCGACTTGGTCTTCCCTCCTCTGACTGTAACGGAGGAGCATGCAGTTGTGAAGAGGAGGGTTAAGGATCTTCCTCAGCTTCGGTCGAAGAAGGCCAAAGGTAATCTTCCTGTTCCGACATGCTAGTCTTATTCTTATTATGATGTATGTTTTATGCTTAAATTTCTTAATTCTTGCTAGTAGTGGGGAAACCGTGACGGAGCCCATATAGTTGGGGGGTGACGAGGGTGACCATTATACCCTGGAGAGTTTCGATGACTTTCATTTTAATCTCCCTATTGGTGATGACATTATTCGCGCTTTCTCTCAGCTAGATATTGATTATCACGGTTACATGAGTGCCTTGGAGAAGGGATCCTCCTCGATCCTTTGTCAGGCGGTTTCCGCTCTCCCCGTGGATGATGCGAAGGTTGTCCATGCTCGGGCAGTCGTGGCGCTAAATACTTTCCTGCTGGATGGTTTTGACTTGGAGAGCCATCTGAAGGCTGCCAAGGATGAGCTTGCTCGGGTGGTGGCGGAGAAGGAGGAAAAGGATAAGGAGTTATCCTCCGCTGTCCTTGGGAAGGATGCAGCTATGGCTGAGTGTAAGCGGTTGCAGGCTACCCTGCCTTTTGTGCTGAAGAAGGCCATCAATTTCAGCACCGTGAAGGTGTGACAACCCGGGAATTTCCAACCAAATTTAAACTTAATTTTAATATGAACTCGACACGATAAGCAAAGTTTGTAATGTTGAGTCTCAAATTTTGTGAACTGCTTACATGAAACTGTTTGACCTTTGACTACTCCCGACGATTCACGAACCTTTAATTGTATCTAGGAATGTAAAAATAAATAATTATATATGTAAATAATTATATTAGTATTAATGAACTATTAAGTAATTTAGTTATTATGAAAGATAACATTAAATAACTAAAGATGTTTATTTTGAATATAGATAGTATATTGTATATAAATGGTTCAAACATATTTTGCTAACGTTATCAAAATACTAAATGTATAATGTTATACTTTGTAGTTAATTGTTCAATATATATATAATTAATCATCTACTTAACATTTAAAACATAATTGTATATATATATATATATATATATATATATATATATATATATATATATATATATATATATATATATATATATATATATATATAGTAATATAATATACATATATATATATATATAGTAATATACATATATATATATATATAGTAATATACATATATATATATATATATATATAGTAATATAATATACATATATATATATATATAGTAATATACATATATATATATATATATATATATATATATATATATATATATATATATATATATATAGTAATATACATATATATATATATATATATAAATCTACATATGATTTCTAATCAAGATTATTTTGTAATACATGTAAAATGTATAATAATTAAATATTCAATGAATGTTATTATATAATACATTATATAATTATTAAATACTCATAAATTTAATAAATTGTATATTAACATATTAAATGTGGATACAAGATAGAAATATAGTTGTTATACTAATATTATTATTATTATTATTACTTCATTAATAATAATAATATTAATGTTAGTATTAATATCTGTATTATAAATATTATTAATTTCAATATGACATAAAGATATGAAGAGTGATAAAGATAAAGTGTTATAATTACTAATATTATTATTTTCATTAATAATATTAGTATTACTATAAATATTATATATATTTTTTATAATATTAAGGTTATAAATTTTATAGTTATTATTATTAGCAATATTATTATTATTATTACTATTATATTGTTATAAATAGTTATTATTAATTATTATTACTTACAATTATTAAGGATATTATCATTATTGTAGCATGTATTAATTAATAAGAATAAGTATAATATATAAATATAAATACAGAATACAAGTAATATATAGATTTAGATATAGATAATTACGCATGATTAATGGATCTATTCTTTATTTTTTTTTCTGTTTTTCTGTTGCCCTATGAACTCTTGTCGACCGCCAAGAAACTAGAAGACAATCTCGATGAATTATTTCCTACAATTACTCATATCAATCCTCTGCTTGTTTGCTGCTATTCGATAAAAAATAAACAGAAATATATTTTTTTACTCGTTCAACTCTGTTCGCGTCAAGTGAAATTCAAAAGCTCCAATTTTGAATCAATTTTTAAAACTAGAAATACAGATGTGTTAGAAATCTTATATCTGATCTATCTTTACAATTTCAATCTTTAATTCTTTCGGATGAGGATGAATTTTTAGGTCAAAGTTTTGGATTTAAAAGTCAACCGATCGATCTTTGAACAAATTAGGGTTATCTGTTGTAATTCCAGTTTAATAAATGATTTCAGAAGTTTCTATGAGTCATTTTCAACACAATTCGTGTTGTGTTCTTTGTCTAAAACATATTAAAAAGATGAGATTGAATTTGAGTTCAAAACGAGAAAAAACGTCAAGCTGTTCTTCAGCTGTATTTTTTTTATTTTATTTTCTTTCATTGATAAATCTTCAAACGTTTATCACTAGCTGTTTTGTTGTAAATTTCGATACAATTTAATGATAAGAATGTTTTTCTGGTCGACTAAGTTTTGAGAAGAAGAAGAAAGAGAGGAAACAGTTAATACGGTTTATATGTATTTAAGTGAGTATTAAATCAGAGAAACAGGATTTGAAGAATGGTTATGGGGTGTTGTGTATAAGCGGGAGGTCTCGGGTGCGAGCTCGATCTTGGCCAAATCTTTTTTAGAACGATTTCTTTTAAAGGGTATACATTCTTTTTCTTTCTAATTATCATTATTATTATTTCTTGTTAATATTAATTATTATTATTATGCTGATTATTAATAACATGATTTTTATCCTTAATTTAGTTTATAATATTATCATTATTATTACTTGTATTATCATTAAGTATCATTAATATTATTATTATTATTAATATCATTATTATTATTATTAGTAACTTATGAATATAAATATGATTACACTATAATTATAATAATCACATTATTATATGAACCCGAATAAGATATTAACAATATGATCATTTTAAGACGATTTAAATAATTAGATGATTTTAATAAAGATAAATATAAAAGTATTATGGTTATATATCATGAAGATTATTATGATAAAAAGTTAATATAACAATTATGATAAAAAAAACTTAACGATAAGATAAGGTACAAGTTATTTTGATAAATATAAATAATTATGGTTAATATTATGAACTAGAATTTGGAAAAGACTATACGTTATTGATAACGAGAGGAACGAGTAAAAGATAAACGAACATTAAGGCATAGCTATGATTAAAAATTATATTGTAATGAAAAATAATGTAAAAATGATGTTATAAGTATTACTATTAATTTTATGAACATAGTAATTATCATCATTATTATCATTAATAGAGTTATTATTAACATTATTACCTTTATTAGTAATATTAAGTATTATCAATATTAACATTTTTACATGACTAATATTATTTAAGTATTATTACAATTACTAGTTTCAACAAACAAATGTTATATATACAAAATTATATTTAATATACATAACCTAACTATATTAAATTTTTATACAAAATGAATAGATAATGAAATATATGTAAGTTATTAATATAAGAAAATATATCACTAATAATAAAATAAAAACTTATTCGATTTCTATTATGTGTATTAATACATATATGAATGATATAGGTTCGTGAATCCGAGGCCAACCCCATATTTGTTAAATGCTGTCATATGTATTTTTACTACCAAATACAGTATGGTGAGTTTCATTACTCCCTTTTTAAATGCTTTTGCAATATATATTTTTGGGGCTGAGAATACATGCGCTTTTATAAATGTTTTACGAAATAGACACAAGTAATCGAAACTACATTATATGGTTGAATGATCGAAGCCGAATATGCCCTTTTTGCTTGGTAGCCTAAGAATTAGTAAACCAGTCTACTAATTGACGCGAATCCTAAAGATAGATCTATTGGGCCTAACGAACCCCATCCGTTGTAGCGGATGCTTTAGTACTTCGATGTTATTTTATATCATGTCCGATGAATGTCCCGGAATGATAGGGGATATTCTTATATGCATCTAGTTAATGTCGGTTACCAGGTGTTCAATCCATATGAATGATTTTTGTCTCTATGCATGGGACGTATATTTATTAGAAATGAAAATGAAAATATTGTGGTCTATTCAAATGATGAAAATGATCGATTATGATAAACTAATGAACTCACCAACCTTTTGGTTGACACTTTAAAGCATGTTTATTCTCAGGTATGAAAGAAATCTTCCGCTGTGCATTTGCTCATTCTAGAGATATTACTTGGAGTCATCCATGACATATTTCAAAAGACGTTGCATTCGAGTCGTTGAGTTCATCAAGATTACTATTAAGTCAATTATAGTTGGATATATTATGAAATGGTATGCATGACGTCAACTTTCGATGTAATGAAAGTTTTTATTTTAAAAACGAATGCAATGTTTGTGAAATGTATCATATAGAGGTCAAGTACCTCGCGATGTAACCAAATGTAATGTATTCGTCCAGATGGATTAGGACGGGGCACTACAATTAGTATCAGAGCGGTGGTCTTAGCGAACCATGTCTTGCATTAGTGTGTCTAACTGATAGTTGTTTAGATGCATTAGTGGTCTGGACTTCGACCGTGTCTGCATGTCGAAAGTTTTGCTTATCATTTCGTGTCGAAAATTAGCTGCTTATCATCCTTAGGAAATTACCTGCTTATCATTCTTAGTCTAAGCACGTTTTACTGCATTGACTGCATGAATAGTGTATAGACAAAATTCATATCTTAGCTTATCTGATAATTCATATCTTAGCGCATCTGTTACTGTACATTTGCCTGACATATTCCGTAGATTCCTCCGTAACTTATGGGATTTTAGTATTATATATGCATATGTAAATTATGTATTGTAGGATACTAATCTACATCCTATAATCTATTTCTTATCGAAAATCCTTCATCTGATCGTACGAGATGAATCCCTCAACCAGTTCGAATTCGTCGGATTCCGACACCTATTCCGATATGGAGTTTGTAGTGACCCGAACTTTTCCATATTTATATATATTAAATGAAATTGATTTTTACATGATTAAGTGTTTCCAACATGTTAAGCAATCAAATTGTTAAGACTTGATTATTTGAAATGAGTTTCATGTAGACAATTTACCACCCAAGTTGACCGGCGATTCACGAACGTTAAAACTTGTAAAAACGACATGATGATATATATATGAATATACATATAGTTAACATGAGATTATGATAAGTAAGTATCTCCATAAGTATATTAACAATGAGTTATATACATAAAAATGAGATTACTAAGTTAAGAAACTCGAAACGATATATATAACGATTATCGTTATTACAACGTCTTACTAAATACATATGTATCATATTAAGATATTGTTACACTATATTTAACATGATAAAATGATAATTATATATATCATTAAGTATGTTAACAATGAACTACATATGTAAAAACAAGACTACTAACTTAAGGATTTCGAAACGAGACATATATGTAACGATTATCGTTGTAACGACATTTAAATGTATATATATCATATTAAGATATATTAATATATCATAATATCATGATAAGATAATAATTTAACATCTCATTAGATATAATAAACAATGGGTTAACAACATTAAATGAGATCGTTAACTTAAAGGTTTCAAAACAACACTTACATGTAACGACTAACGATGACTTAACGACTCAGTTAAAATGTATATACATGTAGTGTATTTAGATGTATTAATATACTTTTGGAAGACTTCAAGACATATATCAAAATACTCATACTTAACGAAAATGGGTACAGTTACATTCCCATTCTTTTTCCATCAAGAATTCTAGTCGTATTCATACCTGTATTATACACAGCTTCTAGACGTACTTACTGTGGGTATATACCAATAGGAACTAGCATGGGATTCCACTCTTGATTATGTCATGTATGACTAATCAATTTTAACTTCTACCATGAACTAGTCAACTAACTAGAACTCCTTTTAACCCCACTCACCACTTACCACTCATCATTCACTTTATTTCACTTCCAATTCTCTTTCTAATTCTCTCTCAGCACACACACACACACACACTTATGAAAGAATTTTTCCAGTAGCTAATCATCATCTTCATCAAAAATTACTTCAAGAATCAAGCTATAATCATCTTAGGAAGAACACTTCAAGAACACTTCGAAAATCCTTTCAAGTTTACTAGTTTACATCCAAGCTTTCTAATCCATTCCAAGTAATCATCTAAGATCAAGAAACCTTTGTTATTTACAGTAGGTTATCTTTCTTATTCAAGGTAATATTCATATTCAAACTTTGATTCAATTTCTATAACTATAAACTATCTTAATTCGAGTAAAAATCTTACTTGAACTTGTTTTTGTGTCATGATCTTACTTCAAGAACTTTCAAGCCATCCAAGTTTCTTTGAAGCTAGATCATTTATTTTCACTTCCAGTAGGTTTACCTACTAAACTTGAGGTAGTAATGATGTTCATAACATCATTCAATTCATATATATAAACCTATCTTATTCGAAGGTTTAAACTCGTAATCACTAGAACATAGTTTAGTTAATTCTATACTTGTTCGCAAACAAAAGTTAATCCTTCTAACTTGATTTTTAAAATCAACTAAACACATGTTCTATATCTATATGATATGCTAACTTAATGATTTAAAACCTGGAAACACGAAAAACACCGTAAAACCGGATATACGCCGTCGTAGTAACACCGCGGGCTGTTAAGGGTTTGATAATTAAAAACTATGATAAACTTTGATTTAAAAGTTGTTCTTCTGGGAAAATGATTTTTCTTATGAACATGAAACTATATCCAAAAATCATGGTTAAACTCAAAGTGGAAGTATGTTTTTCAAAATGGTCATCAAGACGTCGTTCTTTCGACTAAAATGACTACCTCTTACAAAAATGACTTGTAACTTATATTTCCGACTATAAACCTATACTTTTTCTATTTAGATTCATAAAATAGAGTTTAATATGAAACCATAGCAATTTGATTCACTCAAAACGGATTTAAAACGAAGAAGTTATGATTAAAACAAGATTAGATATTTTTGATTGTTGTAGCTACGGGAAATATTGTAACAATTCTATACAAATCATATCCTAACTAACTTATATTGTATTATTCATGTATTCTAATATATATTATGTAATCTTGGGATACTATAGACACGTATACAATGTTTTGACATATCATATCGACCCATCTATATAATATATTTTGGAACAACCATAGACACTCTATATGCAGTAATGTTGGAGTTAGCTATACAGGGATGAGGTTGATTCCAAAATAATATATATAGTTTGAGTTGTGGTCTAGCCTGAGGCTTGTATACACTGGGTCGTGGATTGATCCAAGATAATTTATATTTATTTATTTCTGTACATCTAACTGTGGACAACTAGCTATAGGTTACTAACGAGGACTGCTGACTTAACAAACTCAAATCATTAAAACGTAATAAAAAATGTTGTAAATAGATTTTGATCATACTTTGATATATATGTACATATTTGTGTAGGTTCATGAATCGACTAGTGGCCAAGTCTTACTTCCCGTCGAAGTAAAAATCTGTGAAAGTGAGTTATAGTCCCACTTTTAAAATATAATATTTTGGGATGAGAATACATGCAGTTTTATAAATGTTTTACGAAATAGACATAAGTAAATGAAACTACATTATATGGGTGAATGATCGAAGCCGAATATGCCCCTTTTGCTTGGTAACCTAAGAATTAGTAAACCGATCTACTAATTGACGCGAATCCTAAAGATAGATCTATTGGGCCTAACGAACCCCATCCAAAGTACCGGATGCTTTAGTACTTCGATGTTGTTTTTATCATGTCCGAAGGATTTCCCAGAATGATAGGGGATATTCTTATATGCATCTTGTTAATGTCGGTTACCAGGTGTTCACCATATGAATGATTTTTATCTCTATGTATGGGATGTATATTGAAATATGAAATCTTGTGGTCTATTATTATGATTTGATAATATATAGGTTAAACCTATAACTCACCAACATTTTTGTTGACGTTTTAAGCATGTTTATTCTCAGGTGATTATTAAGAGCTTCCGCTGTTGCATACTAAAATAAGCACAAGATTTGGAGTCCATGCTTGTATGATATTATGTAAAAACTGCATTCAAGAAACTTATTTTTGATGTAATTTATTCTTATTATAAACCATTATGTAATGGTCGTGTGTAAACGGTATATTTTAGATTATCATTATTTGATAATCTACGTAATGCTTTTTAAAACTTTATAGATAAAATAAAGGTTATGGTTGTTTTAAAAATGAATGCAGTCTTTGAAAAACGTCTCATATAGAGGTCAAAACCTCGCGACGAAATCAATTAATATGGAACATTTATAATCAATATGAACGGGACATTTCAGAGTTTCACCTAAGCTCCGGAGGCAGCGTCACCAGAATGAATCAACCAATCAACCATCCCCAATTCATCTGATGGATTCGTAGTCTACTTAATCATTAGAGACAAGAAGAAGGCGATCCCTTTCATCCACCACATTTCCCTCTTGGTGAAGAACCTGAAGCACTTACCGGTGAACCTGTCTGAAACACTATTTTCTCTCTCACTTCCAGAGTATCTCGTCATGATTATATACTATCTTAAATCCTAGATCTTATTCATCTTCTCGTCCGAACCGACAATCATCCCGATGTAATAGAAGAAGTCAACGAGCTTCGCGCTCGAGTAGTGGCTTTGGAAAATTTGGTGCAAAGGTTACAAGCACCAGCAGCAACACCGGCATCAATAGTACCATCATCAACACCAACAGTATCATTACCACCACCAATAACCTAAGTTTCAACAACACGCGCCTCAACATCACAATCTGTACCTCGAACATAATCATCGTTCTACATGACGTTCTACATCATTTATCTTCATTCTACATGGCGATTACGTAATCTCTAATGTTGTAGATATTATATATTCTTGTTCTAACGGTAAATCAAATGAGTCTAATATCATATTGACTCGTTAAATCCATGATTACATCTGAAGAAAATATATATGTATATATGTTTTCATAATGATTGTAATTAAAAATTCTTTTGTACAAAGTGTTAATGGTGAAAATATTTTAACGGGTAGGTAATACCCGAGGAATATTTAGATTTCACATTAATAAGTTACACTGTACATTCTTCCAATCTGATTCAACAGTCATTTACTATCCTACTTACATCCACAGATATACGAATCTGTTCACCGCAGAATAATCATTTTCATTCAATTTCATGTTTGGATTTTGAGCTATCAGAATCCAACAAGTGGCATAATGAAGAACACATTTGACGAAATAAAAATTTGATAGAAAAAAACAAATTAACTATGAGAAATTTTGTTAAGAATCCACGCTAACAAAATCCTAGCTAACTGTTCCTAGCTAACTGTTAATTCCTTATTACATTTTATTATCGCAATTTATTTATCGCAGTTTATTTATCGCAATTTATATTCTCGCAATTTTATTTATCATCATTTAAATTCTGTTATTTATTTTACGCACTTTATTTATCATCATTTAAATGCTGTTATTTACGCATTTTAAATATCGGGAAACATATACAATGTTTTGACAAATCATATCGACACATCTATATATATTATTTGGAATAACCATGGACACTCTATATGCTGTAATGATCGAGTTAGCTATACAGGGTTGAGGTTGATTCTATAATAATATATATATTTTGAGTTGTGATCGAGTCTGAGATATGTACACGGGTCACGATACGTATTAATTAATTCGAATATTATATATTAAACTATATATGAATTATTGGACTGTTAACTGTGGACTATCAACTGTGGACTAATGACATTGGACAATAAAAATGAATTAAAATATTGATTATAACATATGAAACTAAACTTCTCTTCAAGTTTGCCACTTGAGTTCATCTTAAACCTCATTTGTATCTCGACGATTACAATCTGCGTTCAAACCTTTCATGATTCTTGAAAACACCTCAATTGAGAGGATGAGCCAACCGCACTTCATCTACGGAAGAAGAGATTGACGCATATAGTTATGCAACTGAAAACACTCAGAACTTGAGTAAACGTTTAACACGTATTTGTGCTAGCTCCTTTGGCGTTGTTATTACCGAAAATAACTTTGCGATCCCTTTCAAAGTAGCAAATTGTGTCACAGCTCCAGCAAGTCAACTTCGATTTTCCTTTGGATTAGCCTTATTATAATATTGATATATATGTGTGCTCTTCTATTGTTACCGGGGAACCTTTTATGCTCCACCATATTAGCAGTAAACGTACCAGCAACATCAGTATTCTCTGGTGTAAGTCCCTCCGACAAATCACTATACATATCCATTTAAACCCTATCAAGTACTCATCCGTATCTGATAACAAGAATTGCCTTACCAATTACCGAGAATCAGCAAATTTGTATTTTGAATCTTGCAACGTTTCTACATCAACAGTTAGAGGTATACCTATAACATTTATTTCTTAGAATTATGATCTTCCATTCTGAAATTCTGAAAAACACCCAGTTTACGAATCAATTTTCTGAGTTTTGAAAAAGCTGATGAAGCAGTGAAAACTGAAGACTGCCTTAATAGTAAAAAGTTTGATGATAAAAAATGGAGTGTTGAAAAAGCTCAAGAATTTTGATACTAAAAAATGAATTGAGCAAATCATGAAGAAGACTCTGAACAAGGACTAAACTTGTACATAAAAGAATCCTGATGATTCTGTTTCTGATGAAATCTTTAACGAATACCTTGCTCCTTAATCGCTCTAAATCACCGTGAATGAATTTCTTCATCACAATTTGATTCAAAAATTCTAAGATATTATCATATCTTTCATGATAAATATCCTCAATATTTTTGAAGATATCTTCATAAATATTCTTGTCCGATATTAATTATCTCCTCTCGTTATCTGTATTACATCATAAAGGAAACTGTTTAGTTTCTATATTCTGTAAACTTTCAAGTTTAAATTAAGAATGTTTTTGAAGTAGTGTTGGGAACTGAAGCATGAGTTAGTATAATATAATGACACTTGATCAACGTGATTATATTACAGTAAGTCATGCTGAGTTTCTAAATGGAACGTGATGATTCACAGATCATAACGTCATCATGTGCCTTGTTACACTACTCTTGTATTCTATTTAACCTCAAAAATATCAAGAAAATATTTTTAATGATTCGGTCTTTTTCGGATATTCTGGTAATTTGACAAATCAAATCGTGCTATTACCTTTTCTTTCTACCTTGTATATTATGATGATTCAAAACTCCGTATCTATGAATTCTAGACCATTACTTCCTAAAAGAAAACAAAAGCATGAAGCGCCGAAATAGAAAGGAGGTATAAATCGCAGCAAATAGGAGAAAGCATTAACTGTGAATGACAATGATTATAGAAGACAGAAGCAGGAGCTTCAAAATATAAAGGAGAATATAAAGCAGATAACAAAACATAAATTACAAACCGTGTATATCAATGTTTATTGCAACATAAAGACATGGGAGAATTAAAAACACTATAACCCCAAGGGCGAAGTGGAAGAAAACAGATTCCTCTAATGGAAGTTGGAAAATGAGAATGATTGTTGCAATAGTCAGTGTAAGGACAAGGATCAGAACTAGATTTAGCATTTTCTTAATCTTTTGAATTTGGGAATTGAGTATAGGAGTGGTAAAAGTAATGGAATGGAAGAGTTTAATTTATAATGGAAATACCAGACAAAGCAATCGAGACAGATGATCGCATTAATTAAAGAGATCTTAATTTTCATAAATCCCGAAAAATCAGATCTTATAGATTTCCTGGATTTTCTTAAATCCCTTGAATTCCGGAATTCAACTGAGACAACGTCAAAAGTTAAGACGAACCGTATTTTCTGAAATTCAACCTTGACTACGTCATCGGTTAAGACAAACTTGCATTTACTCATTTCATTCTGTATGATAGCTTCATTCGTACTCTTCGAATAATCAAATCGTTTTATCCATGTTACTCTATGGTAATAAAATTCTATTTTATCAACTCATATTCGTCATGAAGGCATTCTTATTGTTAACCATGACAACCACACTCAAATTTCCGGACGAAATTTATTTAACGGGTAGGTACTGTGACCACCCGGGAATTTCCAACCAAATTTAAACTTAATTTTAATATGAACTCGACACGATAAACAAAGTTTGTAATGTTGAGTCTCAAATTTTGTGAACTGCTTACATGAAACTGTTTGACCTTTGACTGCTCCCGACGATTCACGAACCTTTAATTGTATCTAGGAATGTAAAAATAAATAATTATATATGTAAATAATTATATTAGTATAAATGAACTATTAAGTAATTTAGTTATTATGAAAGATAACATTAAATAACTAAAGATGGTTATTTTGAATATAGATAGTATATTGTATATAAATGGTTCAAACATATTTTGCTAACGTTATCAAAATACTAAATGTATAATGTTATACTTTTTAGTTAATTGTTCAATATATATATAATTAATCATCTACTTAACATTTGAAAAATAATTGTATATATATATATATATATATATATATATATATATATATATATATATATATATATATATATATATATATATATATATATATATATATATATATATATATATATATATATATAGTAAGATACATATATATATAAATATAAATCTACATATGATTTCTAATCAAGATTATTTTGTAATACATGTAAAATGTATAAACATTAAATATTCAATGAATGTTATCATATAATACATTATATAATTATTAAATATTCATAAATTTAATAAATTGTATATTAACATATTAATTGTGGATACAAGATAGAAATATAGTTGTTATACTAATATTATTATTATTATTACTTCATTATTATTAATAATAATATTAATGTTAGTATTAATATCTGTATTATAAATATTATTAATTTCAATATGACATAAAGATATGAAGTGTGATAAAGATAAAGTGTTATAATTACTAATATTATTATTATCATTAATAATATTAGTATTACTATGAATATTATATATTTTTTATAATATCAAGGTTATAAATTTTATATTTATTATTATTAGCAATATTATTATTATTATTATTATTATTATTATTATTATTATTATTATTATTATTATTATTATTATTATTATTATTATTATTATTATTATTATTATTATTATTATTATTATTATTATTATTATTATTATTACTATTATATTGTTACAAATAGTTATTATTAATTATTATTATTTACAATTATTAAGGATATTATCATTATTGTAGTATGTATTAATTAATAAGAATAAGTATAATATATAAATATAAATACAGAATACAAGTAATATAAAGATTTAGATACAGATAATTGCGCATGATTAATGGATCTATTCTTTATTTTTTTCTGTCTTTCTGTT
Organism: Rutidosis leptorrhynchoides; assembly: GCF_046630445.1. Taxonomy (NCBI): domain Eukaryota; kingdom Viridiplantae; phylum Streptophyta; class Magnoliopsida; order Asterales; family Asteraceae; genus Rutidosis; species Rutidosis leptorrhynchoides. The sequence goes on along the minus strand of NC_092333.1, from coordinate 412,573,797 downwards.
GCCCTGTGAACTCTTGTCGACCGCCAAGAAACTAAAAGGCAATCTCGATGAATTATTTGCTACAACAATCAATCAATTACTCATATCAATCCTCTGCTTGTTTGCTGCTATTCGATAAAAAATAAACAGAAATATATTTTTTTTTACTCTTTCAACTCTGTTCGCGTCAAGTGAAATTCAAAAGCTCCAATTTCGAATCAATTTTTAAAACTAGAAATACAAATGTGTTAGAAATCTTATATCTGATCTATCTTTACAATTTCAATCTTTAATTCTTTCGGATGAGGATGAATTTTTAGGTCAAAGTTTTGGATTTAAAAGTCAACCGATCGATCTTTGAACAAATTTGGGTTATCAGTTGGAGTTACAGTTTAATAAATGATTTCAAAAGTTTCTATGAGTCATTTTCAACACAATTCGTGTTGTGGTCTTTGTCTAAAACATATTAAAAAGCTGAGATTGAATTTGAGTTCAAAACGAGAAAAAAGGTCAAGCTGTTCTTCAGCTGTATTTTTTTTAATTTTATTTTCTTTCATTGATAAATCTTCAAACGTTTATCACTAGCTGTTCTGTTGTAAATTTCGATACAATTTATTGATAAGAATGTTTTTCTGGTCGACTAAGTTTTGAGAAGAAGAAGAAAGAGAGGAAACAGTTAATACAGTTTATATGTATTTAAGTGAGTATTAAATCAGAGAAACAGAATTGGAAGAATGGTTATGGGGTGTTGTGTATAGGCGGGAGGTCTCGGGTTCGAGCCTGGTCTTGGGCAAATCTTTTTTAGAACGATTTCTTTTAAAGGGTATACATTCTTTTTCTTTCTAATTATCATTATTATTATTTGTTGTTAATATTAATTATTATTATTATGCTGATTATTAATAACATGATTTTTATCCTTAATTTAGATTATAATATTATCATTATTATTACTTGTATTATCATTAAGTATCATTAAAATTATTATTATTATTAATATCATTATTATTATTATTAGTAACTTATGAATATAAATATGATTACATTATAATTATAATAATCACATTATTATATGAACCCGAATAAGATATTAACAATATGATCATTTTAAGATGATTTAAATAATTATACGATTTTAATAAAGATAAATATAAAAGTATTATGGTTATATATCATGAAGATTATTATGATAAAAAGTTAATATAACAATTATGATCAAAAACTTAAAGATAAGATAAGGTACAAGTTATTTTGATAAATATAAATAATTATGGTGAAAATTATGAACTAGAATTTGGAAAAGACTATACGTTATTGATAACGAGAGGAATGAGTAAAAGATAAACGAACATTAAGGCATAGCTATGATTAAAAATTATATTGTAATGAAAAATAATGTAAAAATGATGTTATAAGTATTACTATTAATTTTATGAACATAGTAATTATCATCATTATTATCATTAATAGAGTTATTATTAACATTATTACCTTTATTAGTAATATTAAGTATTATCAATATTAACATTTTTACATGACTAATATTATTTAAGTACTATTACAATTACTAGTTTCAACAAACAAATGTTATATATACAAAATTATATTTAATATACATAACCTAACTATATTAAATTTTTATACAAAATGAATAGATAATGAAATATATGTAAGTTATTAATGTAAGAAATTATATCACTAATAATAAAATAAAAACTTATTCGATTTCTATTATGTGTATTAATACATATATGAATGATATAGGTTCGTGAATCCGAGGCCAACCCCATATTTGTTCAATGTCGTCATATGTATTTTTACTACAAAATACAGTATGGTGAGTTTCAATACTCCATTTTTAAATGCTTTTGCAATATATATTTTTGGGACAGAGAATACATGCGCTTTTATAAATGTTTTACGAAATAGACACAAGTAATCGAAACTACATTATATGGTTGAATGATCGAAGCCGAATATGCCCCTTTTGCTTGGTAGCCTAAGAATTAGTAAACTAGTCTACTAATTGACGCAAATCCTAAAGATAGATCTATTGGGCCTAACGAACCCCATCCGTTGTAGCGAATGCTTTAGTACTTCGATGTTGTTTTATATCATGTCCGATGAATGTCCCAGAATGATAGGGGATATTCTTATATGCATCTAGTTAATGTCGGTTACCAGGTGTTCAATCCATATGAATGATTTTTGTCTCTATGAATGGGACGTATATTTATGATAAATGAAAATAAAAATCTTGTGGTCTATTAAAATGATGAAAATGATCGATTATGATAAACTAATGAACTCACCAACCTTTTGGTTGACACTTTAAAGCATGTTTATTCTCAGGTATGAAAGAAATCTTCCGCTGTGCATTTGCTCATTCTAGAGATATTACTTGGAGTCATCCATGACATATTTCAAAAGACGTTGCATTCGATTCGTTGAGTTCATCAAGATTATTATTAAGTCAATTATAGTTGGATATATTATGAAATGGTATGCATGACGTCAACTTTCGATGTAATGAAAGTTTGTCTTTTAAAAATGAATACAATGTTTGTAAAATGTATCATATAGAGGTCAAGTACCTCGCGATGTAACCAAATGTAATTGATTTGTCCAGATGGATTAGGACAGGGCACTACAGGAGGCGCCTTTTGAGGCTTACTTGCAGAGTTTTTGGGCAGCCAACTTTACGCATGCCGTTCGGTTGATGCAAAAGCATCATGTTGGAGTAGCCGTCCCCTTACTCTCGGATATTGCCGGGAAAGTGACCTCGGGTGCCGTGCAAGAGCTCCAGGCCGCACAGCAGGCGTTGGCGAAGATCCAGTTTGGCAGTTTTGAGGATGTTTGTGTTGCCGAAGAAACAACCGTGCAGCAGTTGTTAGATTTTAAGTTTTTATTTTTTGTACTGTTTGTTGCTGCATATGTTTTGATGTATTCTGTAATGAAACCTTTGTGATTAATGAAGTTTTAGTTTAATGTATTGTGTGATGAGTTTTCTTCAATCGAACTAGTTCGTGTCTTCGTATGTAGGTCTAGACTACATTTGTGCATCGTGCAGTCACGTGTGTTTATGCCATCTACTCATTGGCCGTTTATCAGTATAAACTTGTACCGACGAGGGCTAGACAATCACCTCTTAAGGGGTACAAAATAACTTTCATGAGGCTTATGTGGATGCTGGAATCCATCTACCGCTAGCCGGTTATTATTATGTGAACAACGTTGTAAATAACATAATGACTAAGTTATTATAAAAAGTAAAAATGTTTTATTCATCCTATAAAGGAAAGGCATACATAGATTCTTTATTGGAAAATAAAGACATAAATATCAAGATTCAATCATGACATCCATCTAAATTTCAGTGTGGCATCTAGCCACTTTTGTTTTCCTTAGCCGGTGTTCCATCTCGGTTGGAGCTCTCGCAACTTTCTGGCCTGGAACATTTTAGTGCCGAATTATAGTGTTCAGTTGTTTCATGTGTATTGATAAATTGTTCCTCCCATGCGGGCCGATGGTGCCAGCCGGCACTCCCCTTCCCAATCTTGTAGGTATTGATCGGGATTTTTCTAGTAGAGTGTGTCGGCGGAGAGATGTAAGTTAGCCTTTTGAGAACTGACACACGTTTTTCTTCCAAGATGTGTGGTGTCTTCTTTGTTTCATCATTTCACCTAGTTTGAGTGTTCTCTTCTCCCGGGAGGGGGTGTCGGGTAGATTCGACTATTTCCAGACCTTGCCGGGTCAGAAATTTGAGCAACCCATGAGCGGTGGAAGCTATTACACCAAGCTTCCTAAAGAAATTTCTTCCCAATATTACATTCGTGGCTGTCACGGACTTAACGATGTAGAAGTCGATGATCTCACTACGGAGGTAGGGCGGAGTGCCTACCGTGACCGTTGCCTTTAGTTTCTCCATGGGTTCTTCAGTGGAGCCCGTGAACCCGAAGATGATGGAATTGGACTGTCTCATTTTCCTACTGACACATTTTGGGATTTGGGAAAGGCAATGAGCATACAGGATGTCAACCTCACTCCCCGTGTCAGTGTACATTTCATTGACCCAGAAATCGTCAATCAAAACGTCAATCACTACAGGCTCCTCCCGAGAGTATGGTGCCAGTAGCTTTGGGAACATGATTGCGGCATCTCTCCAGGAGTGTCGTGGAATGAGCTCATCTTTTTCAATGTTGATCATATTTATTACGACCTTGTCTTTGGTTTTCTCGCACTTCTTTCCATCTTCTTTTTTCCAGCTAAATGTTTTGTTTGGATTAGCTTTTTTGAACTTTTGACCTTGTAGAAAATGATTGAGTTAGCCAGCCTTTATTTTTGCGATGATCTCACGCATTAACGCTTTACATTCATCAGTATCGTGGCCGTTATCTTCGTGGAATTCACAGTATTAGTTGGATTTTTCACCTTCCTGTTTTTCACCGGCTCTGTTTGCAGTATTTCTCTTGGGGTTTTAGTCAGCCTATCGATTAAAGATCCCTTATCATATGGTTTCTGATTGCTTTTGTCATACTTGTGACTGTCGTGGCTTTTGCCGTGGCAGTTATGGCTTATATGATGTCTGTCACTCTGTCGGCTACTGTAATGATGGTGCCTGCTATCGCCTCTTCTTTCATCATCTCGCTGCTTCTCATCTCGGTGGTACCCGGCTTGCCTTTCTCTCCCGGAGTGCTTGTATTTCCTTGCTACCATCACAGGATCCGCGAATGTACTCGGGATGTTCCATCGAAGTTCAGCAACAAGCGACGGGTGTGCTTCTTTGTCTAGGCAAGTTATGAACCCAAAAATCTGTTGTGTTTCCGAGAGCCCTGGGATTTTTTGGCAGTCCAGCATCTATCTTGTGATGAAGCTTTTAATTTTCTCCCCTCAATACATTTTTATTTCATACGCATACAGGTGTGTAAACGTGTGCCGACGAAGGTTTTGATATTTCTTGAGAAACTTTTCTCGTAAGTCTGCGAAGCATGTGATGCCGTTTGGTGGCAGTTTACCGAACCACTCTCTGGCAGCAGACTGTAGGACAGTCGGAAAGAGATAGCATGCCACATCATCATTCCAATGTTGGGTTTTCATGGCACCCTCAAAGATTTGTAGGAAATCATCCAGATCAGTAGTGCCGTTGTACACCCCCAAAGTGACCGGTATGAAGATGTTGCCGTGAAGAATGCAACCGGCGATACGCTCGCAAAACTTCTGGCTGGTAGCCGACATCTCGACCGGCCGCTTTGCTTTATTCCCAATAATTAGAGCAAACAGATTCTCGAGTGCAGTGCCCTGGACGGTAGGTTGTGACAGAGAATGTTTATACTCTGGCGGTACAGCCTGCACGAGTAGCTCGGTGAGCTATGCATTTGCGGAGCCTTGACAACACCTTCACCTCCTGAACCGATGTTCAGCAGAGGGTTACTCTTCAGAATGTCAGAGTTTTGCAGCTGTTGCCTTCCTGCGATATTGGTACTGTCGCCCAACATAGTCTTCAGTTTCTCGATTACTTGTTTTTCAACTTCAGCTGAGATCATCTTGGTGATCATCTCGGTGTCATCATGAGATGATCCAATTCCGCTCGAACCACCAGTTTTGAAACTGGAAATGCCTAGATTCAATCTTCTTCCGTTAGTTGGTGATTTCTTTCGTGTATCCTCATCGCCGCCGGAGACATTCATCTCTTCATCTAAAGTGTCACCGGAGTGAATGTGAGCGATGGATTGCTTCTGGGGTTGGGGTACTTCCACCATTGGTGAGCTTTCTTTGTTCAAAGTTAATGGAACGATGTCAGACGTTCCTTTTTTGCTTGCCGTTTCACTTCCTGGTTTCGTTGTATCGTTCGTACCTTTAGGTGGCGCCATTTGATCAAGTCAAAATCGTTTAGTGTGAATAAATTTCGGGTTTGAGTACTTGAATTGTGGAAAAGAGTGGATCGAATGTTTTAACTCCAATAATTGTGCGAATCCCGATTTGAAATCTGGATTTCAAGGGCGTAAAACAATCGATGGGATTAACCTTATTTGATCAGAATCGAATAAGTTAATATCTTAGAGTGAAGATTAATTCTGATAACGACCGGAATCTTTATCGAAATTGTATTATCAGCTGGAGAGATGTCACTGTAATTGATTTGAGCAGAGTAACATTAATGCATCCAGTGTTGGTTAATGAATGATCTTGTTCGTGTATTTATAGATGTTATGAGGGAATGGTGACGTGGCACATGTCCCTTTCATGGTTATAACAAACTTTGCTATTCCCGAGGGTTGACGTGGCACCTGTCCCTTTCATGGGAATAACAAGCAGATCCTAAAAAACTTTCCTAGATTCATGGGCTGATGTGGCATGCAGCTTATTTGTGTATTTGCTCCGGGATCATGTGCTTGTTCCGAGACGATGCACTTGTTTCGGGACAACGTTCTTGTTCCGGGAAGGTGTGCTTGTTCCGGGACGACGTGCTTGTTCCGAGACAACGTGCTTGTTCCGGGACCAGACACCTAAGTTGGGAAGACGTGGTAGTTCCGAGAGAGTGGTAGATCCATCTAGGTTATGACGGGTGGATGTCTTGCTCTTTATCCAGGCAAGAAGGTTTTGCCTAACGTTTATTCCAAGTGTTCCTTCACGGTAGTGTTATGATCAGGCAAGATTGAAATTTCCCGTTCATATTAATTATAAACGTTCCATATTAATTGATTTCGTGGCGAGGTTTTGACCTCTATATGAGATGTTTTTCATAGACTACATTCATTTTTAAAACAACCATAACCTTTATTTTATCGATAAAGGTTTTAAAAAAAACATTACGTAGATTATCAAATAATGATAATCTAAAATATACCGTTTACACACGACCATTACATAATGGTTTACAATAATAATATATTACATCGAAATAAGTTTCTTGAATGCAGTTTTTACACAATATCATACAATCATGGACTCCAAATCTTGTCCTTATTTTAGTATGCAACAGCGGAAGCTCTTAATAATTACCTGAGAATAAACATGCTTAAAACGTCAACAAAAAATGTTGGTGAGTTATAGTCCCACTTTTAAAATCTAATATTTTTGGGATGAGAATACATGCAGCTTTATAAATGTTTTTCAAAATAGACACAAGTATGCGAAACTACATTCTATGGTTGGATTATTAAACCGAATATTTCCCCTTCAAGTCTGGTAGCCTAAAAATTAGGGAAATGACCCCTAATTGACGTGAATCCTAAAGATAGATCTATGGGCCTAACAAAACCCATTCTGGAATTTGGAATGCTTTAATACTTCGATTTATATGGTGATTGCGATTGCCAATTTATGACATACTTGCGAGAATGCGAGGAATATTCTATATGCATTATGTTAATGTCGGTTACCAGGTGTTCATCATAGAATGATTTTTATACACTTGCGAGTGTAAGATTATTGAATAAATGAAATCTTGTGGTCTATTATATTAATTTTTTCATATTGATTATAAATGTTCCATATTAATAGATTTCGTCGTGAGGTATTGACCTCTATATGAGACGTTTTTCAAAGACTGCATTCATTTTTAAAACAACCATAACCTTTATTTTATCGATAAAGGTTTTAAAAAAAACATTACGTAGATTATCAAATAATGATAATCTAAAATATACCATTTACACACGACCATTACATAATGGTTTACAATAATAATATATTACATCGAAATAAGTTTCTTGAATGCAATTTTTACACAATATCATACAATCATGGACTCCAAATCTTGTCCTTATTTTATTTGTTCCGACATTATTTGTTCCTTTATTCTTGTTAGCCATTGGTCCGTAAACTTCACACTTCGTCGTACCATGACCCTTTCTATTACACTTAGTACACGATGTCGTACAAAGCCCAGTTTATAGTATCCTTCACACCTCTGGCATAGTTTCTGCCTCTGATTGTTATTGTTAGGATTGTTGTTGTTATGGTTGTTGTTATTGTTGGAACAGTTATTGGAGTTGTTGTAGTTGTTATTGGGATTGTTATTGTTGTTGCGGTTAAAGTTGTGGTTGTGGTGGTAGTTATTGCGTTTGTAATTGCGATTATTGTTGTTGTTGTTGTTGTTGTTGTATTGGTGACTCTTGTCACTGTTTTCTTCCCACTTCCTCTTGAATTGTTTCGTGTTGGCTTCTTCGGTCGCTTGCTCTTTAATTCTTCCCTCAATCTGATTTATGAGTTTGTGAGCCATTCGACTTGCCTTTTGAATGGAGGCGGGCTCGCGTGAACTCACATCTTCTTGAATCCTTTCTGGACTCCAAATCTTGTCCTTATTTTATTTGTTCCGACATTATTTGTTCCTTTATTCTTGTTAGCCATTGGTCCGTAAACTTCACACTTCGTCGTACCATGACCCTTTCTATTACACTTAGTACACGATGTCGTACAAAGCCCAGTTTATAGTATCCTTCACACCTCTGGCATAGTTTCTGCCTCTGATTGTTATTGTTAGGATTGTTGTTGTTATGGTTGTTGTTATTGTTGGAACGGTTATTGGAGTTGTTGTAGTTGTTATTGGGATTGTTATTGTTGTTGCGGTTAAAGTTGTGGTTGTGGTGGTAGTTATTGCGTTTGTAATTGCGATTATTGTTGTTGTTGTTGTTGTTGTTGTTGTATTGGTGACTCTTGTCACTGTTTTCTTCCCACTTCCTCTTGAATTGTTTCGTGTTGGCTTCTTCGGTCGCTTGCTCTTTAATTCTTCCCTCAATCTGATTTATGAGTTTGTGAGCCATTCGACTTGCCTTTTGAATGGAGGCGGGCTCGCGTGAACTCACATCTTCTTGAATCCTTTCTGGTAACCCTTTTACAAATGCGTCGATTTTCTCTTCTTCATCTTCGAACGCTCCCGGACACAATAGGCACAACTCTGTGAATCGTCGTTCGTACGTGGTAATATCAAACCTTTGTGTTCGTAACCCTCTAAGCTCTACCTTGAGCTTATTGACCTCGTTTTTGGGACGGTACTACTCGTTCATTAAGTGTTTGAATGTTGACCACGGTAGTGCGTAAGCAGCATCTTATCCCACCTGTTCTAGATAAGTGTTCCACCATGTTAACGCAGTACCCGTGAAGGTATGCGTAGCGGACTTTACTTTGTCTTCTTCAGTGCACTTACTTATGACAAACACCGATTCAACCTTCTCAGTCCACCGTTTTAATCCAATTGGACCCTCGGTTCCATCGAATTCCAAAGGATTACAAGCAGTGAATTCTTTGTAGGAGCATCCTACACGAGTTCTCGTGGTGTTAGTTCCATTGCTGGATTCAGAGTTATTGTTATTTTGCATCGCAACTTGTACTACGGCTATGTTTGCTGCAAGGAAAGCACGGAAGTCTTCCTCGCTCATGTTCAAATTCTGACGAGTCGTCTGTGCCATTTCCTTCAAAAAATAGCTCAAAAGAATTAAGTTAATCATATAGAATATTAAGAGTAGTCAATAGTATTTCGTAGCATAATATGAACTCATTTATAAAAGCTTTTTCTTCATATTAGCATTTTATAGTTTTAATTCGGGTAGTACCTACCCGTTAAGTTCATACTTAGTAGCTAATATACCATTCAACTACTACAATTCTATATGAAAAACTGATTATAATAATATTTCGCGTTCAAACTTTTATACAATATTTTACAAACTTACAATACCGCTATAATACATATAGCATGAAATATAACACACAATAACTTTGATACAAAACAGTTGTGACAATAATCCTAGTTAATACGCAAGTCGTTCAGCAAAGGCAATAAAAACACGTAATTCATAAGTCTAGAAATAAGTCATGCATTCTGGTTTTACTAAGACTACTTCCCATCCTTGGTCTTGTGGAACATACCGTTGTGGCCGTTGACAAGACAGCATGCTGTAACGTCGTCAAAGGGACGAGGGTTTCGTAATGCCCAACAGCCCCGTAATAATCTAAAAACCTTGTTTCTCACCCCAACTACTGAATCCATCACTTGTGGGAAGGTTTTATTTAAAAATTGTAATCCGATGTTCTTTTTCTCACTTTGGTGAGAAGCGAACATCACTAACCCGTAATCATAACATGCTTCTTTATGTTGCATGTTAGAAGCTCTTTCTAACTCACGAAGTCCTACGTTGGGATATGTTGAGTCAAAATAGGTTTTTAACCCGTAGCGTAAAATTGCATTTGGGTTCCCCGCATTTAACGCTTTAAAGAAAACACGGCGTAACTTACGGTGTCCCCAATGTGATATACCCCATCTTTCAAATGAAAGCCTTTTATAAACTAAGGCATGCCTGGAACGTTTTTAAAATGTTCTACAAACTAATTTTGCCATAAATAATTGTGCCGACAAATTCTGACCGACTTTAGACAAGATTTCATCAATCATGTCCCCGGGTAGGTCTTCTAAAGTTTTTAGTTGTCTATCCTTAACGTCCATTGTGTTTTTATACTGTAAAACAGACGAGAATTAGATTCGTAAAAGATAATTATCAAATAATACAAGCAATTTTCACATACAACAAGAAAAGTACAAGCACACTTATTTTACATGTTTTACACCTCATGATTACAACTCTTTATTCCGACTCACTAGTTTCTTCCTCTTCGGACCTGTTTCATTTTGCTAAGTTTCTAGGGATATATGATGTTCCTCTAATACGAGCCGTTGTTTTCACAAATGGTTTAGAAAAACCTGGTGGCTTAGAGGTTCCCGGGTTATTGTTACAACTTAAGAAATACGGGTGTTGACGATACATATAAAGTTCATCGGGATTGGAATCAGGTTTCTCTATTTTGATTCTCTTTCCCTTATTATTTTCTTTTGCTTTTTCAAATTGGGTCGAGGTAATTTCTATAACATCATCGGAATCCTCATCGGGATCCGATTCATCAGAAAATTGGTAATCTTCCCAATATTTTGCTTCCTAGGTGGAAACACCATTGACCATTATTAATTTTGGTCCATTCGTTGAGGGTTTTCTTTTACTTATACGTTTTTCTGTGGTTCCTAATATTTCCTCCTCCGGAACCTCTTCTTCTTTCGGTTCCTCTTCTTCCGGTTCCTCTTCTTCCGGTTCCTCTTCTTCCGGTTCTTCCTCTTGCGGTTCTTCCTCGGGAATTTGTGAATCTTCTCAAAATATATTCGACTCTTCATTATTATTAGGTGAGTCGATGGGATTTGTACTAGAGGTAGACATCTATCACACAATATCAAACACGTTAAGAGATTAATATATCACATAATATTTACATGTTAATAATATATAGCTTCTAACAAATAAATGTTAAGCAAACGTTTTTTTTTAAGAAAACACTGTCGAAGTCCAGACTCACTAATGCATCACTAATGCAAATTTCTGGTTCTCTAAGACCAACACTCTGATACCAACTGAAATGTCCCGTTCATATTGATTATAAACTTTCAATATTAATTGATTTCGTCGCGAGGTTTTGACCTCTATATAAGACGTTTTTCAAAGACTGCATTCATTTTTAAAATAACTATAACCTTTATTTTATCGATAAAGGTTTAAAAAAACATTACGTAGATTATCAAATAATGATAATCTAAAATATACCGTTTACACACGACCATTACATAATGGTTTACAAAAATAATATATTACATCGAAATAAGTTTCTTGAATGCAGTTTTTACACAATATCATACAATCATGGACTCCAAATCTTGTCCTTATTTTAGTATGCAACAGCAGAAGCTCTTAATAATCACCTGAGAATAAACATGCTTAAAACGTCAACAAAAAATGTTGATGAGTTATAGATTTAACCTATATATTATCAAATTAATATAATATACCACAAGATTTCATTTATTCAATAATCTTACACTCGCAAGTGTATAAAAATCATTCTATGATGAACACCTGGTAACCGACATTAACATAATGCATATAGAATATTCCCCGCATACTCACAAGTATGTCATAAATTGGCAATCGCAATCACCATATAAATCGAAGTATTAAAGCATTCCAAATTCCAGAATGGGGTTTGTTAGGCCCATAGATCTATCTTTAGAATTCACGTCAATTCGGGGTCATTTCCCTAATTCTTAGGCTACCAAACTTGAAGGGGCAATATTTGGTTTAATAATCCAACCATAGAATGTAGTTTCACATACTTGTGTCTATTTTGTAAAACGTTTATAAAGCTGCATGTATTCTCATCCCAAAAATATTAGATTTTAAAAGTGGGACTATAACTCACTTTTACAGATTTTTCCTTCGTTGGAAACAAGACTTGGCCACTGGTCGATTCACGAACCTATAACAAATATGTACATATATATATCAAAATATGATTTAAATATATTCACAACATTTTTTATTACGTTTTTATGATTTAAGTTTGTTAAGTTAGCAGTCCTCGTTAGTAACCTACAACTAGTTGTCCACAGTTAGATGTACTGAAATAAATCAATATATATTATCTCGAATCAATCCATGACCCAGTGTATACAAGTCTCAAGCTAGATCACAACTTAAAGTATATATATTATTTTGGAATCAACCTCAACCCTGTATAGCTAACTCAAACATTACTGCATATAGAGTGTCTATGGTTGTTCCGAAATATATATATAGATGGGTTGATATGATATGTCAAAACATTGTATACGTGTCTATGGTATCCCAAGATTACATAATATGTATAATACAATATAAATTAGTTAGGATATGTTTAGTCTAGATTTATTACAAAATTTCGTAGCTAAAACTAGCAAATTTATCCAATTTTGTTTTACCCGTCATTTCTTCGTTTCAAATCCGTTTTGAGTGATTCAAGTTGCTATGGTTTCATAATGAACTGAAATTTATGATACTAAATAGAAAAAGTATAAATTTATAGTCAGAAATACAGGTTACAAGTCATTTTTTAAAGAGGTAGTCATTTCTGTCGAAAGAACGACATCTTGATGACCATTTTGAAAGACATACTTCCACTTTGAGTTTAACCATGATTTTTGGATATAGTTTCATGTTCATAAGAAAAATCATTTTCCCAGAAGAATAAATTTAAAATCAAAGTTTATCATAGTCTTTAATTATCAAACCCAAAACAGCCCGCGGTGTTACTACAACGGCGTATGTCCGGTTTTACGGTGTTTTTCGTGTTTTCGGGTTTTAAATCATTAAGTTAGCATATCATATAGATATAGAACATGTGTTTAGTTGATTTTAAAAGTCAAGTTATAAGGATTAACTTTATTTGCGAACAAGTTTAGAATTAACTAAACTATGTTCTAGTGATTACATGTTCAAATCTTCGAATAAGATAGTTTTATATATATGAATTGAATAATGTTATGAACATCATTACTACCTGAAGTTTAGTAGGTAAACCTACTGGAAGTGACAAAAATTGATCTAGCTTCAAAGGATTCTTAGATGGCTTGAAAGTTCTTGAAGTAGAATCATGACACGAAAACAAGTTCAAGTAAGATTATCACTCGAAATAAGATTGTTATAGTTATGGAAATTGAACCAAAGTTTGAATATGAGTATTACCTTGAATTAGAAAGATATCTTACTATAAATAAGAAAGATTTCTTGAGATTGGATGTGTTGAGATTTAACAAGTTCATAATATACTTAAACCATTTTAAGAATTAAGAAAGCGGAAGCATGTTGATTACCAATTTTAGACTTGTTAAACTTTAACCAATTAAAGTTAAATCCCAATTAGGATCAAGTTGTGAAACATACTTACAAACTACAAGATAGATAAGATATTATACCTTCCCCAAGCTATGTAGTTGATGATGAAGATGATGATGAAGAATAGAGCTTCAAATGGATGAAACCTCAAGTAGTTATACCCCAAACTTATAACCAACACCCTTAGTTTTGGTTAGGATTTGTTTAACACTTGTATAGAGCTTTTAATCACTCAAGAACACACTCTTTCTTCTTGTAAAATTTCGGCCAGCAACAAAAATTATAGAAGCAAGAAGTGTTTTGGTTATTGTGGATCTTTTATGCATGTAGTAGTGTGAGAACTTGGTTCAAGATTCTAGCATGCCCTTTGTACTTGTGCATTCTTAAACTTAACAAAAAAATAGCATGGGAGTGGTGCCTTGGGCACATAAAACCGTCCACCCCATGGGGTGGTCTTCTAGACCTTAATTTTTTTATAAAACATCCCATTTATATGTAATAAACCATGCTTTTATTTGTTAAGTACTTTTCATTTTATAAACCATTTTATAAAACTATAACATAACATAATTATTTAAACCTATAAATAATCAAATCCATATCATTTATAAATTATCCAAATAATTTATCTCAAGTGATTATAATTTAGAAAACCGATTTTCTAAAGTACAAGTGTCGCGTATTTATTTAACAATCCAACTGTCTAAATAAATACATATAAGGTGTTGGTAAGCTTGTTGTTGGGTATGACCCGACTTGGATCATAACACAGTGGCCACATTAATTTAATATGTCTCTCGGGCATACGAAATACCTTCAATCTCCCACTTGCACGAGAAACATAAGAAATTAATGCAAGTGATGGATACCACCTAACGACCGTCCATCGCCCCCAATATGTTATGACTTTGTGCCATTCAATAACATCATCCCTTTCGAGTTCCCATCTCGAATATGAATAGGTGAATCTTTCATTTTATCCTTTCATCCTAGATGTCATGTTAAATCCAAGAGATACAGAGTGATCACTCTCTTATAGATTTAACTTTTCAGGCCTTAGACATCTGACTCTCAACGAATAAGAGGGACAAATTCCATCTTGACTACATATGTCCTAGATATACACTTTGTAATATACCTGAGCTCTTCCTTATGTACTACCATGTTTCAGAATAGCGAAGGAAAGAATTAAGGCACAGTACTTGGTGAATATCCGAACCCAATATGTATCTCAGGTCAGAGGATACAATGATATTCGCCTTTACTCAAGATTACATGTGATCAACCACAAAGGCTCTATACAGTAATTCTTGAGAGCGGGTCTTCCAATATTTGTTTCCCACAAATATCTATGAACCTTGGTTGCAACCTTGCCCCACATTCAACCTATGAATGTATACCAATCCGAGTTCATAATAGTCTAAACCTCACACTTGTTCCCACAAATGTGATCGACTACGGAATTTAGAATAATAGTTTATTCATGGATGAAATATGCTAAATTGGAACATGACTCATAATTAAATTAATACCATAATTATATTAATGAGTTTGAACTAATTCGTTCCGTTACAATACATAAAGTAGATCAATTCCAATCACTAGAATATCGAAGCCCTAACGCACAAACATGTCCCTCATGTTTTGGCCCATGTAAAAGCTTCGTGAGTGGATCCGCAACATTATGATCTGTGTGAACTTTGTGAATACATATCTTTCCCTTTTCAACCTCATCCCTGATGTAGTTGAATCTCCGCTCAATGTGACGAGTCTTTTGATGAGCACGAGGTTCCTTGATTTGAGCAATCGCACCCTCGTTGTCACAAAAGATCTCAAGAGGGTCCTGAATGGAAGGGACCACTCCTAAGTCGTCGATGAATTTCTTCATCCATGCAGCTTCCTGAGCTGCCAGTGAGGCGGCAATGTACTCCGACTCTGTAGTGGATAACGCAACAACCTCCTGTTTCGAACTCTTCCAAGAGACCGCACCACCATTTAACATGAAGACATAACCGGATTGTGATCGAGAGTCATCTCGATCAGTTTGGAAACTCGCGTCCACGTAACCTTTTATGGCGAGTTCCTCCTCACCAGACCCATATATTAGAAACATATCCTTAGTTCTCCTAAGGTATTTCAATATACTTTTAACAGCAATCCAATGACTGTTTCCTGGGTTATTCTGGTATCTACTTGTCAAGCTTAGAGCGCATGACACATCCGGTCTAGTACATATCATCGCATACATGATAGACCCAATAGCAGATGCGTATGGGACTTTCTTCATTCTCTCTTGTTCATCTTTCGTGGTAGGACACTGAGATGAATTGAGAACGGTTCCTCTTTGAATAGGTACCAAACCTTTCTTAGAGTTTTCCATCTTGAACCTTTTCAAGATTTTATCAATGTATGTACTTTGACTTAAACCTATCAATCTCTTGGATCTATTCCTATAGATCCCTATCCCCAATATGTATTGTGCGTCTCCAAGATCCTTAATGGAGAAGCAACTCTTTAGCCAAGTTTTGACTCCTTGCATTGTGGTAATATCATTCCCAAATAATAATATATCATCCACATATAGCACAAGGAACATTATAGAGCTCCCACTAGCCTTCTTGTACACACAAGCTTCATCACCATTTTTAATGAAGCCAAATTTCTTTGCCTCTTCATTAAAGCGATGATTCCACATTCTAGATGCTTGTTTCAATCCGTAGATTGATTTCTTCAACTTGCATACCTTTTTAGGATTTTTCGGATCAACAAAACCTTCGGGCTGTACCATATAGACATCTTCCTCAAGATATCCATTTAGGAAAGCGGTTTTGACATCCATTTGCCATATTTCATAGTCATAGTGAGCAGCAATGGCAAATAATATCCTAATAGACTTTAGCATTGCCACTGGCGAGAAAGTTTCATCATAATCAACCCCTTGAGTTTGAGTGAAACCTTTTGCTACAAGTCTAGCTTTGTATGTATCCAAGTTTCCATGTATGTCGGTTTTCTTCTTGAAAAGCCATTTGCAATCAACTAGCTTGGAGCTAGGAGGTTGCACAACAAGTTCCCAAACTTGGTTTTCATACATGGATTGCATCTCGGCGTTCATGGCTTCCTGCCATTTATCTTTATCAATTCTTGATAAAGCATCTTTGTAGTTTGTCGGTTCATCCAAATCAACCGTATAGCAACCTTCCACGAGAAACCCATATCTCTCGGGAGGATTACTAATCCTACTAGATCTTCGAACGTCTTGTGTACCTTGATCATCCACTTGATCATTTTCAACATCCTCATGTTGAGTACTAGTGCCAACCAATTGTGTATCATCGGCTTGATCTTGTACCTCTACAAGATCTATCTTCCTTTCACCATCACCTTCCATAAGGAACTTGGTTTCAAGGAATTCCGCTTTCCGAGCAACAAATACGGTTTGCTCGGATGGATCATAGAAGTAATATCCCATGTCATCTTTGGGATACCCTATGAAGATACACTTTGTGGATCGAGCATGTAGCTTATTTGCTACATAACGCTTAGGATAAGCTTCACATCCCCATACTTTCAAGTATGAAAGAGAAGGAGGTTTTCCAAACCACATCTCATGAGGAGTTCGTTCCACCTTCTTGGTTGGGGCCATATTTAAAATACGAGCCGCGGAGCTTAGACAATAACCCCAAAATGATAGAGGCAACGAGCTTCTTGCCATCATAGATCGAACCATATCCATTAGGGTTCGGTTCCTCCTTTCGGAAACTCCATTAAGTTGGGGTGTTCCGGGTGGAGTAAGTTGTGAGATAATCCCACAACTCCTAAGATGATCTTGGAAGGCATCGCTTAGGTATTCACCTCCTCTATCGGTACGTAGTACCTTAATTGTCTTATTGAGTTGATTTTGTACTTCGTTTTGATATTCTTTGAATGCTTCAAACGTTTCGTCCTTGTGTCTTAATAAGTAGACATATCCGAAACGACTAAAGTCATCAATGAAAGTAACAAAGTATCTTTCACCTTTCCTAGTCATGGGTTTAAAGGGTCCACATACATCCGAATGTATTAATCCCAATAAATCTTTAGCCCTTTCATAGGTCCCTTTGAAAGGTGCTTTAGTCATCTTGCCTTGTAAACAAGATTCACATACTTCAAACGAATCCATTTCATTTGATTTCAAAAGTCCATTCTTTTGAAGTGTATGTATTCGGTTCTTGTTTATGTGACCAAGGCGACAATGCCATAAGTAGGAATCACTCAAATCCCTTTTGAGTTTCTTGGTGCTTGTATGGTACATTGAGCTACTAGATGATGTGTCATCATGAACCAATTCATAAATTCCATTTGAAGGCGAAGCCTTGAAATAGAATACATTATCTTTAGAAACATGAATATCATCATCAATAAAATTAACAACGTAACCACATTGTTTTAAGCGAGAAATAGAAATAATGTTTCTACACAAATCCGGAGCATACAAAACATTTTCTAAAATAAGTTCCAATCCGCTTGGAAGCTTCAAAATAAAATCTCCTTGAGCTTTAACATGCACCTTTGCACCATTGCCCATATAGAGACTTGATGTTCCCGCCTTATGATCACTTCTTTTGAACCCCTGCAAAGAATTGCAAATATGAGTTCCACATCCAGTGTCTAATACCCATGTATTAGAAGAAGTAATACTAAGCTCTATATATACCATATATATATTACCTGAGGTTTGCCCTGCATCCCTCTTGTCCTTCAACTCCTTAAGGTAGACCGGACAGTTTCGTTTCCAATGACCCATCTCACCGCAACCGAAACATGGGTCTTCCTTGGGGTTTGCCTTCTCGGCTACCTTTTGCTTCTTAGCCTTGTTGATGGTTGGGGTAACCATCTTCCCCTTCCCTTTGCCTTGATGGGCGGGTCCTTTTCTCTTAGCCACCTTAGGCTTAGAGGTGTTACCTTTGGATCCACCTTGATCGATTGCTAACACAGGTAAAGCCCTTTTACCCATGCTAGTTTCCGCCGTTCTAAGCATACCGTGGAGCTCACCTATGCTCTTATCCATCCCATTCATATTGTAATTAATTACAAATTGATCAAACCTTTTTGATAGGGAGTTAAGGATAAGATCGGTGGCTAACTCATTAGATATGTTTAGGTTAAGACGGTTAGCACGATCGATAAGGCTTTTCATCTTAAGTACATAAGATGAAACCGATTGGGTATCGTCCATACGACAAGCATGTAGCGCCCGAACCGTTTCGAAGCGCTCGACACGCGCTTGTTGAAGGAACATCTCCTTCAATTGCGTTATCATGTCGTATGCACTATGGTGCTCGAAATCCTTTTGGAGTTCGGGTATCATAGTCCCAAGCATTAAGCATGAGACTTGAAGGGAGTCGTGGCAATACTTATCGTAAGAGGCCATTGCCTCCACATCATTCTCATCCGGTTGATCGGGAATGGGGTCCTCAAGTACATACGCTTTATCCTCTTGTTTGAGGACAATCCGAAGATTGCGGAACCAATCCATAAAGTTGGTATGGTTGAGTTTGTCTTTCTCGAGGAGAGACCGTAACGATAGGTTGTTCATGTTAAGTGGTGCGTTTTGCATGTTGTTGTTATTGGCGGCCATCTACAAAATTCAACAAGGTTCTTTTAAGTATCGATTTTAAATTTAATAAACAATACCCTTTTATTTTTAATTGTTTTATTAAATCTTAGAATCCAACGGTAAATCAAATTTCGGTTAGGTGACCTTTATCCCGTCATTTGATTTAGCTAGGTAGTCATTTATGTGACAATTTCAATCCTTTTGCAACTTCTAAGTTATGGGATCATGCAATCCTTTTGCATGGCATATTTATCCCATCAACGCCTATTTGTTCCTCATGCTTCGGTGACCCTAAGTTCATGATTCCTAAATCAAGTCGTCCTACTTGTGCGAACATGTAAAATTAACATACAAGTGGTTAGGTGACCTTTATCCCACAAGCATGCGAATTTTACCTTAAGCATATTAGTTAGTTCATAATGGTTAGGTGACCTTTATCCCATTATGAGTTCCCTACTATGTTCAAGTGTTCTCACAAAAGGATGGCGTTAAACTTGTTTACCTTGTTTTAGTTAAGGGATTTTAAGTTTTCATTAATTCTAGTTTGAGAAAACTTTTATGCCATACACTAACATGCATTTAGTGTATGGTTCTTATGAAAATCCATTTTCATGTCTATAAACCATTTTATATATATGATCCTAATCATGATCTTAATAACCGTTTATTAATGTCCTTTTAGCCATTTTTAATTTAACCAATTAAATTTCCATTTTGCTTGTTGTTAACTTGTGTGATTAACTTGTAGCATACAAACATACAATCCACATAATCATACAAAACAACCACTCATGCAAAATCATATGTTCACAATCAAGCCATATTGGTAGACATTTGTTTAGCCGAAAACAAATGCCACCGGATAAGGGGTAATTACACAAAGTAGGAGATTTCAAATCTCCCACTTAACCTTGCATCCAAATGCTTCTTCATGTGTTCTTCAAGTCTTCATCATTCTTCATCATTTTACAAAATATATCCTAATACATTTTGTCTAAAAAATGAAATTACAACCTAATCTATTTTACATACCAAATATAAAATAAATTACATAACCAAATGAATTATTACATGCCAAATGAATAAATATTATTACAAACCAATTGAATAAATATCAATCAACCATGCATGCAACCAAACACAAGGTCAAGGCTTAGATTGTGAACATTAACTACACAAGTGATAGGCAATACAGAATCACATGTGATTGGCAGTACAGAATCACAAGTGATCGGCAGTTCAGAATCACAAGTGATTGGCAGTACAGAATCACAAGTGATCGGCAGTACAGAATCACAAGTGATCGGCAGTACAGAATCACAAGTGATTGGTAGTACAGAATCACAAGTGATTGACAATACAGAATGCAGAATCACAAGTGATTTTGGCCAAAAAGACAAACCACCCAAAACCGAAAATTTTACATTCTACTTCATGCATGTTCATAGAATGCAAAATTATAGTGGGTTTAATAAATCATCTCGAAGCATATTCCATCAACTTCGGCTCTAGATACCATTGTTGAGATTTAACAAGTTCATAATATACTTAAACCATTTTAAGAATTAAGAAAGCGGAAGCATGTTGATTACCAATTTTAGACTTGTTAAACTTTAACCAATTAAAGTTAAATCCCAATTAGGATCAAGTTGTGAAACATACTTACAAACTACAAGATAGATAAGATATTATACCTTCCCCAAGCTATGTAGTTGATGATGAAGATGATGATGAAGAATAGAGCTTCAAATGGATGAAACCTCAAGTAGTTATACCCCAAACTTATAACCAACACCCTTAGTTTTGGTTAGGATTTGTTTAACACTTGTATAGAGCTTTTAATCACTCAAGAACACACTCTTTCTTCTTGTAAAATTTCGGCCAGCAACAAAAATTATAGAAGCAAGAAGTGTTTTGGTTATTGTGGATCTTTTATGCATGTAGTAGTGTGAGAACTTGGTTCAAGATTCTAGCATGCCCTTTGTACTTGTGCATTCTTAAACTTAACAAAAAAATAGCATGGGAGTGGTGCCTTGGGCACATAAAACCGTCCACCCCATGGGGTGGTCTTCTAGACCTTAATTTTTTTATAAAACATCCCATTTATATGTAATAAACCATGCTTTTATTTGTTAAGTACTTTTCATTTTATAAACCATTTTATAAAACTATAACACAACATAATTATTTAAACCTATAAATAATCAAATCCATATCATTTATAAATTATCCAAATAATTTATCTCAAGTGATTATAATTTAGAAAACCGATTTTCTAAAGTACAAGTGTCGCGTATTTATTTAACAATCCAACTGTCTAAATAAATACATATAAGGTGTTGGTAAGCTTGTTGTTGGGTATGACCCGACTTGGATCATAACACAGTGGCCACATTAATTTAATATGTCTCTCGGGCATACGAAATACCTTCAGGATGATCACTTGAAATGGATTATAAAGCTTGAAAGTAGACTTGTAAACTTGAGAGTATTCTTGATTTTATGACACTAGAACTTATAGAATTTATGAAGAACACTTAGAACTTGAAGATAGAACTTGAGAGAGATGAATTAGATGAAGAAAATTGAAGAATTAAAGTGTTTGTAGGTGTTTTTGGTCGTTGGTATATGGATTAGATATAAAGGATGTGTAAGTTTGTTTTCTTGTAAATAATTCATGAATGATTTATAATATTATTTGTAATTTTGTGAGATATTTCATGCTAGTTGCTAAATGATGGTTCCCACATGTTTAATGACTTACATGGGCTACTAAGGAGCTGATCATTAAAGTGTATATACCAATAGTATATA
This sequence comes from Rutidosis leptorrhynchoides, assembly GCF_046630445.1. NCBI lineage: Eukaryota > Viridiplantae > Streptophyta > Magnoliopsida > Asterales > Asteraceae > Rutidosis > Rutidosis leptorrhynchoides. The sequence continues at coordinate 412,551,720 of NC_092333.1, read as the reverse complement.
CATCTAGAAGCTGTGTATTGTACGAGTACGAATACGGGTGCATACGAGTAGAATTGTTGATGAAAATGAATGAGGATGTAATTGTAAGCATTTTTGTTAAGTAGAAGTACTTTGATATGTGTATTGAAGTCTTTCAAAAGTGTACAAATACATCTTAATACACTACATGTATATACATTTTAACTGAGTCATTAAGTCATCGTTAGTCGTTACATGTAAGTGTTGTTTTGAAACCTTTAAGTTAACGATCTCATTTAATGTTGTTAACCGATTGTTCATTATATCTAATGAGATGTTAAATTATTACATTATAATGATATTATGATGTATGAATATATCTTAATATGATATATATATACATTAAAATGTCGTTACAATGATAATCGTTACATATATGTCTCGTTTCAAAATCCTTAAGTTAGTAGTCTTGTTTTTACATATGTAGTTCATTGTTAACACACTTAATGATATAATTAATTATCATTTTATCATGTTAAACATAGTGTATCTATATCTTAATATGATTCATATGTATTTAGTAAGACGTTGTTATAACGATAATCGTTATATATATATATATATATATATATATATATATATATATATATATATATATATATATATATATATATATATATATATATATATCGTTTCGAGTTTCTTAATTCAATAATCTCATTTTTATGTATATCACTCATTGTTAATACACTTAGTAAGATACTTACTTATCATAATCTCATGTTAACCATATATATCCATATATATATCATCATGTAGTTTTTACAAGTTTTTAACGTTCGTGAATCGCCGGTCAACTTGGGTGGTCAATTGTCTACATGAAACTGATTTCAATTAATCAAGTCTTAACAAGTTTGATTGCTTAAAATGTTAGAAACATTTAATCATGCAAATATAGTTTTCATTTAATATATAATCATGGAAAAGTGCGGGTCACTACAATACCTACCCGTTAAATAAATTTCATCCCGAAATTTTAAGCGGTTGAAGGTGTTGACGCATCTTCTAGAAATAAGTGCGGGTATTTCTTCTTTATCTGGTCTTCAAGTTCCCAGGTGAACTCGGGTCCTCTACGAATATTCCATCGAACCTTAACAATTGGTATCTTGTTTTGCTTAAGCCTTTTAACCTCACGATCCATTATTTTGACGGGTTCTTCGATGAATTGAAGTTTTTCATTGATTTGGATTTCGTCTAGCGGAATAGTGAGATCTTCTTTAGCAAAACATTTCTTAAAATTCGAGACGTGGAAAGTGTTATGTACAGCCGCGTGTTGTTAAGGTAACTCAAGTCGGTAAGCTACTGGTCCGACACGATCTATAATCTTGAATGGCCCGATGTATCTTGGATTTAGTTTCCCCCATTTACCAAATCTAACAACACCTTTCCAAGGTGAAACCTTAAGCATGACCATCTCTCCAATTTCAAATTCTATATCTTTTCTTTTAATGTCTGCGTAGCTCTTTTGTCGACTTTGAGAGATTTTTAACCGTTGTTGAATTTGAATGATATTCTCGGTAGTTTCTTGAATTATATCCGGACCCGTAATTTGTCTATCCCCAACTTCACTCCAACAAATCATAGACCTGCACTTTCTACCATAAAGTGCCTCAAACGATGTCATCTCAATACTCGAGTGGTAACTATTGTTGTAGAAAAACTCTGCTAACGGTAGGTGTCAATCCCAACTGTTTCTAAAATCAATAACACATGCTCGTAGCATATCTTCAAGCGTTTGTATCATCCTTTTGCTCTGCCCATTAGTCTATGGATGATAGGCAGTACTCATGTCTAGACGAGTTCCTAATACTTGCTGTAATGTCTTCCAAAACCTTGAAATAAATCTACCATCCCTATCAGAGATAATAGAGATTGGTATTCCATGTCTAGAGACAACTTCTTTCAAGTATAATCGCGCCAACTTCTCCATTTTGTCATCTTCTCTCATTAGCAGAAAATGTACTGATTTGGTGAGACGATCGACAATTACCCAAATTGTATCATAACCACTTGCAGTCCTTGGCAATTTAGTAATGAAATCCATGGTAATGTTTTCCCATTTCCATTCTAGGATTTCAGGTTGCTGAAGTAGACCTGATGGTTTCTGATGTTCAGCTTTGACCTTAGAACATGTCAAACATTCTCCTACGTATTTAGCAATATCGGCTTTCAAACCCGGCCACCAAAAGTGTTTCTTGAGATCTTTGTACATCTTCCCCGCTCCGGGATGTATTGAATATCTGGTTTTATGTGCTTCCTTAAGTGCCATTTCTCTCACATCTCCAAACTTTGGCACCCAAATTCTTTCAGCTCTATATCGGGTTCCGTCTTCCCGAATATTAAGGTGTTTCTCCGATCCTTTGGGTAATTCATTCTTCAAATTCTCTTCTCTTATAACTCCCTGCTGCGCCTCCTTTATTTGAGTAGTAAGGTTAGTACGAATAATTATATTCATAGCTTTTACCCGCATAGGTTCCCTTTCCTTTCTACTCAAAGTGTCGGCTACCACATTCGCCTTCCCCGGATGGTAACGAATCTCGAAATCGTAATCATTCAATAACTCAGTCCACCTACGCTGCCTCATGTTTAGTTGTTTCTGATTAAATATGTGTTGGAGACTTTTGTGATCGGTATATATAATACTTTTGACCCCATATAAGTAGTGCCTCCAAGTCTTTAATGCAAAAAAAAACCGCGCCTAATTCAAAATCATGCGTCATATAATTCTGCTCGTGAATCTTCAATTGTCTAGACGCATAAGCAATTACCTTTGTTCGTTGCATTAATACACAACTGAGGCCTTGCTTTGAGGCGTCACAATATATCACAAAATCATCATTCCTTTCAGGCAATGACAATATAGGTGTCGTAGTTAACTTTTTCTTCAACAATTGAAACGCTTTCTCCTGCTCATCCTTCCATTCAAATTTCTTCCCTTTATGCGTTAATGCAGTCAAGGGTTTTGCTATTTTAGAAAAATCTTGGATGAATCTTCTGTAGTAACCAGCTAATCCTAAAAATTGACGTATATGCTTCGGAGTTTTCGGGGTTTCCCACTTTTCAACGGTTTCAATCTTTGCCGGATCCACCTGAATACCTTCTTTATTTACTATGTGACCGAGGAATTGAACCTCTTCCAACCAAAATGCACACTTTGAAAATTTAGCGTACAATTTTTCTTTCCTCAACAACTCAAGCACTTTTCTCAAATATTTTTTGTGATCTTGATCATTCTTTGAGTAAATAAGTATGTCATCGATGAAAACAATGACAAACTTGTCAAGGTATGGTCCACACACTCGGTTCATGAGGTCCATGAACACAGTTGGTGCGTTAGTCAACCCAAACGGCATAACCATAAACTCTTAATGGCTGTAACGCATTCTGAAAGCAGTCTTCAGAGTATCATCCTCCTTCACCCGCATTTGATGATACCCAGAACGTAAATCAATCTTTGAATAACCTGACGAGCCTTGTAGTTGATCAAATAAGTCGTCGATTCTCGGTAGTGGATAACAGTTCTTGATGGTAAGTTTGTTCAACTCTCGGTAGTCGATACACAACCTGAATGTACCATCCTTCTTTTTGACAAACAAAACAGGAGCTCCCCATGGTGATGTACTTGGTCGTATAAAACCACGCTCTAAAAGTTTTTATAGTTGGCTTTGGAGTTCCTTCATTTCGCTGGGTGCGAGTCTGTATGGAGCACGAGCTATTGGTGCAGCTCCTGGTACAAGAACTATTTGAAATTCAACGGATCGGTGTGGGGTAGTCCCGGTAATTCTTTCGGAAATACATCAGGAAATTCTTTTGCGACGGGAGCATCATTGATGTTCTTTACTTTGGTTTGTACTTTCTTGACATGTGCTAAAATAGCATTGCAGCCTTTTCTTATTAGCTTTTGTGCCTTCAAATTACTAATAAGATTTAGCTTCGCGTTGCTCTTTTATCCGTACACCATTTGTGACGACCCGGAAAATTTTGACTAATTTTAAATCAAACTCTCGATGCGGTTTTGTATTTTTGACACGATAAGAAAAGTCTGATAAGTTGAGTCTCAAAAATTTTGAACTGTTTCATTTATTCATTTAACTTCGACCATTCCCGACGATTCACGAACCATTATTTGTAAATAAATGTGCATACATATAAATATATATATATATATATATATATATATATATATATATATATATATATATATATATATATATATATATATATATAATAATTTAAAATAATAAACGATATAATTAAATTGTTATTAAGATAAATCTATATATATATATATATATATATATATATATATATATACATAGAGACTATATTAAATATAGTTATTTAATTATTGCAATACTCGTTGGACGTTTTGTGTAACGACCCGGATTTTTTTGCTAATATATAGAAGATTAATATTTACATAATTAATGTTTTCAACATGTTAAGCAATCAAACTCATTAAGATTTGGTTATTTGAAATGAATTTTATACAAATGTTTGGCCACCCAGTTTGTCTGACGATTCACGAACATTATAACTCGAAATAATTATATAATGATGTATATATGGATATACAAAAATACTTATGATTTGAAAAAATAATATTTAAGTATCTCATTACATATAATAACAATTGGTTATATACATAAAATGAGATTACTTACTTAAAGACTTCAAGATTATATACATATATATATATATATATATATATATATATATATATATATATATATATATATATATATATATATATATATATATAAAGTGTATATGTATTGTATTAATATGTATTAATACACTTTTGAAGGACTTAAATATATATACTAACATACTTATCCTCAACAAAGATAGCTATACTCATTATCTCATTCAATTTCATCAAGAATTCTATTCGTATTCATTCGGTATTTATACTCGTATCATACTCAGCTTCCATACTTAAATACTATGAGTATATACCAATATGAAATACCAATTATAGCCTCCTTAGCAGCTCTATGAGTCACGAGACAAGGATAAACATGATGTATACTTGTGGGAACCAATATTTAACTTCTAGTTTGCATTATTATGCTATATTCCAAATTTTGATAAAGTCTCTTAACCATATGCATGAACCAAGACTTTTAACACTCTTTTTACTCATTCATATTAGCTATTTAACTTACCTTCACTCTCATAATACTCACACACAAGAACTCCAAGTATTCTCTCCATTTCTTACTCTTTAAACACGCTTTAAACACACATACTTCAAGTACTAGAAAATCTTCATTCACTTTGATCATAAACTAGCTTCAAGAACAATTTGTTAACTCATCTACTCCTCTTTATCAAGGTAAGAATCATATATAAGCTTTGATTCAATTCATATACTTATAACTATCTTAATTCAAGATAGAAATCTTATTCGAACTTTTGTTCATTCTATGATTCTACTCCAAGGATTACAAGCCATCAAGGATATCTTTGATCACAAGATTATCATCTTATTTTCTCAGTAACTTTGTTCATTTAATTTGAGGTAGTCACCTTATTCATAATCTTTTTCGATTCATATCCATATAGCTATCTTATTCTGAGTTTATAACTTACAACAACAAGAACATAGTTTAGATTAATTCTAAACTTGTTCACAAACAAATTTAATCCTTCTAACTTGACTTTTAAAATACTTCAACACATGTATTATGATAGTATGTCAAGCTAACATAAGGATATAAAACTTGTAAACACGAAGAACACCTTAAAACTGAACATACGCCGTCATAGATCATCGGGGGCTGTTTTGGGTTTAATTTTAAAAAACTATCTTAAACTTTGAATTAAAAGATTTCCTTTGGTGAAAATTCTTATTTTATATGGATATGAAATATATCCAAAATCCATGGTTAAACTCTAAGTGAATGTATGTTTTTCAAAAGGGTCATCAAGATGTCGTTCTTACGACGGATATGAATATCTTCTCTTATTTGACACCTAAGCTATATTTTTGACTATAAACTTATACTTTTTCTGTGAAGATTAATAATTTTGAGTTCGATAAGAAACCATGGTAACTCGAATCACTCAAAACGGATTTGTAACGAAGAAATTATGGGTAAAACAAAATTGGACATTTTTGCTTGTTTTTAGCTACGGTTTTGATTAATAAAAATGGAAGCTAACCTTATCCTAGCTAACTTACCTTGTATCCTACATGTATTTATACATGTCTTGTTCCCGAACTTATGGAAATGCAATTTATAATAGTCGTGATTAAGTTCTACGACAATATATTATAGTCGTGATTAATCCATCCAGACAAAGTCCATATTGATTATAAACGATTCACAACAGTTGATTACATCGCGAGGTACTTGACTTCTATATGATACATTTTACAAACATTGCATTCGTTTTTGAAAAGACAATCTTTCATTACATCGAAAGTTGACGACAGGCATATCATTTCATAATATATCCAACTATAATTGACTTAATAATAATCTTGATGAACTCAACGACTCGAATGCAACGTCTTTTGAAATATGCCATGAATGACTCCAAGTAATATTTCTAGAATGAGCAAATGCACAGCGGAAGATTTCTTTCGTACCTGAGAATAAACATGCTTTAAAGTGTCAACCAAAAGGTTGGTGAGTTCATTAGTTTAACATAAATAATCATTTCCATCATTTTAATAGACCACAAGATTTTCATTTCCAGTTCTCGTAAATAAACGTCCCATGCATAGAGACAAAAATATCATTCATATGGTGAACACCTGATAACCGACATTCACAATATACATATAAGAATATCCCCATCATTCCGGGATCCTCCTTCGGACATGATATAAATTTCGAAGTACTAAAGCATCTGGTACTTTAGATGGGGCTTGTTAGGCCCGATAGATCTATCTTTAGGATTCGCGTCAATTAGGGTGTCTGTTCCCTAATTCTTAGATTACCAGACTATAAAACGGGGCATATTCGATTTCGATCATTCAACCATATAATGTAGTTTCGATTACTTGTGTCTATTTCGTAAAAACATTTATAAAAGCGCATGCATTCTCAGTCCCAAAAATATATATTGCAAAAGCATTAAAAAGGGAATAATGAAACTCACCTAATGTATTTTGTAGTAAAAATACATATTACGACATTAAACAATGCAGGGTTGGCCTCGGATTCACGAACCTATATCAGTTGTATATTTATTAACACGTATAATTGTAATCGAATAAATTTACATATTATTATAATTGTTATTTTAGTAATTTATATGATTTATTAATAACTTAATTAACTATTTTTATTTTATATACATTAGATACATAATTAGTATTTATTATAAAAATATTAATATAGTTGTGTTATATGTATTAAATATATATATTTATGTTTGTATTTCATTTGTTTATCAAAACAGTAGTTCTATTATACTAAGTTAATATTAGTAAAAATAATGATATTAACATTAATAATATACATATGTTAATAATAACCTTATTAGTGATAATAACAATGATATTAATAATAATACTTGTAAAAATATTAATGTTACTGTTCATGATAGTTATTAATGATTTACTAATAATAATAATAATAATAATAATTAATATTAACAACATTATCAATAATAATAATAATAATAATAATAATAATAATAATAATAATAATAATAATAATAATAATAATAATAATAATAATAATAATAATAATAACAATAATAATAATAATAATAATAAAGTTACAACCTTTGAAGAGAAGATCAATAAAAAGAACACCCACTCCAGGACTCGAACCCTTGACCTCCCGCTAACACCACAACACCACAAACCATCCTTCTATCCTTACATTTCTAAATAAAACTGCATACCATATATATTTAACTAACTTCTTTCGGCCCAAGTAGAAAGGCAACCCAACAACAACATTAATATAACTCGGCCCATCTAGCAACTAATGGCCCAACATGTTATAATTTTCGGCCCAACAGTAAGCGAACACGGCCCAATTGTAGAGCCCCAAACATAATCTGTTATTAATAATAAAAAAAAATGCAATGGCCGGGGATTGAACCCGCGACCTCTAGATCTAAACAAACACCCTCAACCATTCCACCATTCTCTTTTTTTCTGATACATAATCATACCTATAATTAATAACCCGCTATGCATCTGTTTCTTTTCCTTCTCATTAATCACAACTCATCAATTCGTCACCTTCCATTAAGGTGTCTTTACAGCTCACCTTGATTATTAAGAACATCAAGTAGGAACCTTTGCTTTATACTGGAAGGTTAGAAAGAAAAAAAAATTAAATACATCATCGATAAACATCATCATCATTAACAAACATCGATCATCATCATCTTTCTCAACATCGAATCAACATCATCATAATCATCTTCAACAGCGAGAACCATCAATCGTAACCATCATCATTGTATAATTATCATCTTCGAATCATCATCATCATCATCATACAATTTACAATTTTTGGTGGCGAAACCGAAACACACTGCTGTAGCAGCAGCACTTCATCGAAAAGAAAAGAAAAAAAAATGGCGGTTTTGATTGAATAGGAATGAAACAGTAAACGGATTCTTGGGTTTGTTTCTAATCGAACAGGAGGATAGAAACATGAAATATAACAGCGAGTTTTGAAATCGTGATATGCAAAAAAAATTAAGAGAGAGAAAAGATGATTGAGGGTGGCGGTTGAGGTATTTCATGGTGATGGAGATGGGTTCGTTGTTAATGATGGTGGAAGTGGGTGTTGGGTGGTGCTTACACGAGGGTGGTTATGGAGTTTAATGGGTTTACGATGGTGAGGGTTTCACGAGGAAGAAAACCAAAAATATGGTGATGAACTGAACTTGAAACCGAAACCGTAGTAGTAACAGTCATGGTGATGGAGGTTTGTTCTCGTAACAAGAAAACATAAACAGTAAAGGTTCAGGTGATCTATGGTGTGGAGTTATGATAGTTTGATGAACTGAAGTTGGTGGTAGTTTGTGGTAGACTAATGGTGGCCGAAGGTTATGGCCCCGGTGTTGATCATATAAAGGTGATAGTTAAGGTTGATCACAGGAGAATGAGTGGTGAGGTGATTGACAAAAGAATGATATATATCATGATACATAAATATTACCTAATTATATATACAACTGTGATAATAATGATATAATAGTATAATCTAAAGTAAAACAAGAGTGCACAGCAAATCTCCAACGAATTTCAATTAGGCACAGTTGTTTGGGATTAAATCAAGGTGAAAAGGTTAAGGGTGATGCTAGTTATAATAATAGATATAGATAGTTATATATTATAATACAAGTGGAAAACATAAAGTTTTGGTAGTGGGAGAGTAAATCAAATAATATCATAAATCGAATATTATTAATAATATAATAATATTTATATAATCAAATAAATTTTAAAACCTGTGAATTTAAATAATAATTCTACCAATAGTTTATCCCGGATGGCCATATCGTGTCCATTGCTAAACAGTTAATGTATAAAAGGGTTCCTAAAAATCTCAAATTTTTAGATTAAACATATTTAATTATTTCACTCATTACCTGTTTGAAACCTGATTAAAAAGGTTCAAAAATTATTTATTTTCTGTTCCGATTCACATGTACGGAGTACTAATATCTAAACTTAAAAAAGGTAAAAAAAAAATACTTTTAATAGATTTAAAATCTTCGTAATCGATTTACAGTTCAACTTTTATTTTAAAACTTCATATATATATATTAGACCTATTTTAAAATAATTAAACGTCAACCGAAAGTTACAGACATTTAGAATTTAAGTTCAAAATTAATTATATTTAATATACACTATGTATATATATATATATACAGTTTTAAAATATCAAGTTTAATTACTAAAAAAATAATATTATATATTTTTAAACAAATAGATTTAATATAACTTTATATATTTACAAGTAATATTTATATACATATTTATATTTATCTATCTATAATTAAATATAGTTTCCATTGCGTCGCATTTTATTTATTTTACGATATAAATTCTAATAATTAAAATATATAATATTTCAAATTATATTTCAAATTATAAATACCTATTTAAATATATATATATATATATATATATATATATATATATATATATATATATATATATATATATATATATATATATATATATATATATGTGTGTGTGTGTGTGTTATCTATTTACAAATAGTTATTCGTGAATCGTCGGGAATGGTCGAAAGTCAAACGAATATATGAAACAGTTCAAAAATTTTGTGACTCAACATTACAGACTTTGCTTATCGTGTCAGGAATATTTAAATATTAAAGTTTAAATTTAGTCGGAAATTCCCGGGTCATCATAGTACCTACCCGTTAAAGAAATTTCGTCCCGAAATTTGAGTGAGGTGGTCATGGATTATAATAAAAATGTTTTCATGACTAATATGAGTAGATAATTAGAGGTTTATTATCATTGAATAATAATGATAAAATAATTCGATTATTCGAAGAGTACGAATGAAGTTATCGCCAAAGAGTGAAATTAGGAATTCAAGATTCGTCCTAACTTTTGACGTGGTTACAGTTGAATTAAAAAATAAGGTGCGTCTTAGCTTTTGATGTTGTCTTGATTGAATTCCGAAAATCAAGGGATATAAAGAAAATCTAGGAAATCTATAAGATCTGATTCTTCGGGATTTATGGAAATTAAGATATCTTTAATTAAATGTGATCCTCTGTCTCGATTGCCCTGTCGGACGTTTTCATTATAAATTTACGTCTTCCATTTTATTATTCTCACCATTCCTATACTTTCTTTCTTAGTTCATACATCCAAAAGATTATGAAAATGCTTAATCCCGTTCTAATCCTTGATATTTTTCTAATTATCATTTCTGTCATCCTTCTTTTCAATCTTCCACCAGACGAATCTGTTTACTTCTACCATTACCTCGGGGTGATACTATTCTTATTTATATCGTGTCTTTATATTGATATTCGTATTAATATCTACGGTTTGTAATCTCCGTGTTGTTATTGAGCTTTATATATTTTCTCTTATATTTCGGTGTCCCTGCTTCTATCTCCTATAATCTTTGTCATCCACAGTTAATGCTCTCTCTTATTTGGTGCGATTTATACCCCCTTTCTATTTCGGAGCTTCATGCCTTTGTTTTCCTTTCGCAAGTATTGATCCAGAATTCGTAAGTACGGAGTTTTCGAATGAACTTAATGTTCTAACCAAGAAAGAATGTAATCGTACGATTTGGTTTGATAAATTATCATAAAATAGAGAATAGAACTATCAAGAATATATTTTATTGATATGTTCAGAAATTTATTAGAATGAAAGAGTTATGTAACATGACACATGATGACGTTATAATCTGTGAATCATCATGTTCCATTTTGAAACTCCGCATGACTTACTGTAATATAATCACGTTGATCAAGTGTCATTATATTATACTAACTCATGCATCAGTTCCCAACATTACTTCAATAACATTCATATTTTAAGCTCGAAAGTTTACAGAATATAGAAACTAACAGTTTCTATATGATGTAATACTGATAGCACGAAGAGATTAATGATTTCAGATAAGAATAGTTATAAAAATATATCCAGAAATATGGAGGATATTTATAATGAAAGATACGATAATATCTCTGAATATCTAAGATCAGAGGAAAATAGAAACTATTGTCTGCAAGGGTTTAGAGTAAGAAGCAAGATATTCACCATAGACATTAGCAGACATCGAATCATTTAGATTCTTTGAAGTCAAACTTATTATTTGTGATTTGTCCACGGCTTTCTTCATAGTTTCGCATAATCTGCTTTTCGGTACTAAATTTTTCTATTGAACGTTTCCAATATAATGATACACGGGAAGCACGAGGAGGTATATAATTTCGGATGAGAATATTTATGACAATATCCTCAGAAATATCGAAGATATTGATGATGATATTTTTGAATTTCTAAGTTCGATGGTTGATGGAGAAGATTTTCCGCAAGATTTTAACTTGAATTCGGATCAAAATATTCTCTAAAGATTTCAACGGATCCAGAATTACCTGAATCCTTTGAATACAGGGTTTGGTCCTTGTATTTGTTCTTGGTCTCCTTCATGGGTAGCTCAATCTGTTTTTCAATACCCAATTTTCTATTGAGCGTTCCTAACACTCCTTTCTTTATCATCAACTTTTGGTCGTTTATACCCTCTACCATTTTTCTGTTTCCTCTGCATTTAATGCTATCATATCTGAATCATCGATTATTAATCCGAGGTGGTTTCAGGAAAATTGTGTTTTTAGATGATTAAACGCTGATGGTAATATGGTGGAATATGAAAGGTTCCCTGGTAACAATAAAAGAGCACGCGTATATAATTCAATGTTATAATAAGGTTGTTTCGTACGAAAAGTCGAAGTTGTCTTGCTGGAGCAGTGACAAAACTGGCTATCTCGAACTGCAGATGTAAAGTTATTTTCGGTAATAATAACGCTAAAGGAATTAGCTGTAGTGACCCGAACTTTTCCATGTTTATATATATATATTAAATGAAATTGTTATTTACATGATTAAGTGTTTCCAATATGTTAAGCAATCAAACTTGTTAAGACTTGATTAATTGAAATAGGTTTCATATAGACAATTGACCACCCAAGTTGACCGGTGATTCACGAACGTTAAAACTTGTAAAAACTATACGATGACATATATATGGTTATATATATAGTTAACATGATTTTATTATAAGTATGTATCTCATTAGGTATTTTAACAATGAGTTATATACATAAAAATGAGACTATTAATTTAAGAAACTCGAAAACGATATATATAACGATTATCGTTATAACAACGTCTTATTAGGTACATATGAATCATATTAAGATATTGATACACTTGGTTAATTATGTTAAATGATAAGTAAATATATTATTAAGTGCATTAACAATGAAATACATATGTAAAAATAAGAGTACTAACTTAATGATTTCGAAACGAGACATATATGTAACGATTATCGTTGTAACGACATTTAACTGTATATACATCATACTAAGATATATTATATATCATAATATCATGATAATATAACAGTTTAACATCTCATTTGTTATAATAAACAATGGGTTAACAACATTCAACAAGATCGTTAACCTAAAGGTTTCAAAACAACATTTACATATAACGACTAACGATGACTTAACGACTCAGTTAAAATGTATATACATGTAGTGTTTTAATATGTATTCATACACTTTTGAAAGACTTCATGACACTTATCAAAATAATTCTACTTAACAAAAATGCTTACAATTACATCCTCATTCAGTTTCATCAACAATTCTACTCGTATGCACCCGTATTCGTACTCGTACAATACACAGCTTTTAGATGTATGTACTATTGGTATAAACACTCCAATGATCAGCTCTTAGCAGCCCATGTGAGTCACCTAACACATGTGGGAACCATCATTTGGCAACTAGCATGAAATATCTCATAAAATTACAAAAATATGAGTAATCATTCATGACTTATTTACATGAAAACAAAATTACATATCCTTTATATCTAATCCATACACCAACGACCAAAAACACCTACAAACACTTTCATTCTTCAATTTTCTTCATCTAATTGATCTCTCTCAAGTTCTATCTTCAAGTTCTAAGTGTTCTTCATAAATTCCAAAAGGTCTAGTTTCATAAAATCAAGAATACTTCCAAGATTGCAAGTTTACTTCCAAGTTTTCTAAATCCATTCCAAGTAATCATCCAAGATCAAGAAACCTTTGTTACTTACAGTAGGTTATCTTTCTAATATAAGGTAATAATCATATTCAAACTTTAATTCAATTTCTATAACTATAACAATCTTATTTCGGGTGGAAATCTTGCTTGAAATTGTTTTCGTGTCATGATTCTGCTTCAAGAACTTTCAAGCCATCCAAGGATCCTTTGAAGCTAGATCTATTTTTCTCATTTCCAGTAAGTTTATCCAAGGAACTTGAGGTAGTAATGATGTTCATAACATCATTCGATTCATACATATAAAGCTATCTTATTCGAAGGTTTAAACTTGTAATCACTAGAACATAGTTTAGTTAATTCTAAACTTGTTCGCAAATAAAAGTTAATCCTTCTAAATTGACTTTTAAAATCAACTAAACACATGTTCTATATCTATATGATATTCTAACTTAATGATTTAAAACCTGGAAACACGAAAAACACCGTAAAACTGGATTTACGCCGTCGTAGTAACACCGCGGGCTGTTTTGGGTTAGTTAATTAAAAACTATGATAAACTTTGATTTAAAAGTTGTTATTCTGAGAAAATGATTTTTATTATGAACATGAAACTATATCCAAAAATTATGGTTAAACTCAAAGTGGAAGTATGTTTTCTAAAATGGTCATCTAGACGTCGTTCTTTCGACTGAAATGACTACCTTTACAAAAACGACTTGTAATTTATTTTTCCGACTATAAACCTATACTTTTTCTGTTTAGATTCATAAAATAGAGTTCAATATGAAACCATAGCAATTTGGTTCACTCAAAACGGATTTAAAATGAAGAAGTTATGGGTAAAACAAGATTGGATAATTTTTCTCATTTTAGCTACGTGAAAATTGGTAACAAATCTATTCCAACCATAACTTAATCAACTTGTATTGTATATTATGTAATCTTGAGATACCATAGACACGTATACAATGTTTCGACCTATCATGTCGACACATCTATATATATATTTCGGAACAACCATAGACACTCTATATGTGAATGTTGGAGTTAGCTATACAGGGTTGAGGTTGATTCAAAAATATATATAGTTTGAGTTGTGATCAATACTGAGATATATATACACTGGGTCGTGGATTGATTCAAGATAATATTTATCGATTTATTTCTGTACATCTTGTGACGACCTGGAAATTTCCGACCAAATTTAAACTTAATCTTTATATGATTCCGACACGATAAGCAAAGTCTATAAGGTTAAGTCTCAAAAAGTTTGCATTATTTTATATATTCAATTGACCTTCGACTGTTATCGACAAATTCACGAACAACATTTTTTATGTAGATATGTGTGTGTGTGTATATATATAACAACTTGAAAATGTAGTAAATGAAAAATGTTATACTTTAAACTTGGTTGTATCAATATATATAAATATATATCTATCTATCTACATAATAGCATATATTAATGAAACATATCTATATGTGATAATTTATAAGTTTTAAATTTATTTTGTTCGGTTGTATGTCTGTTTAATTAATATAATTAATTAGGAAAACTTGATAAGATTATACCTCTAGGGTCTGTTCCCGGTTAAAGAACACTATAAGCTAATAGAGGTGATTTGGTTTTCTTTCCATAATAATTAGCTAACTGGCATTATATGACAATTGCGTTCAAGGAAGAATTAATTTCTCCTTCGACTACTAGTAACTTGAAGACTTTTAACTTTAGCACAGTGAAATTCATAATCACTAAGTTTGTTGATTGTTCTTGTTTTAGAATATGTCAATTCTTATGATGTGAGGCTCTACCCCTTCCATTTGTTTTTCTTTTCTTTTTCACGTCCATAAGATGAATTTAAACTAAATAATATCTTTTAGGATTTACATGGGTATTTAAAGACAAATTCAAGGCTACTAAATATTTTCTATAACACGTTTTATTTGACAGCTTGATGTTATCATATTAAACTCCACTAGCCTACTAATCCTAATAAATTGTTACTTATTCCCATTTACTCCACTAACTAATTTGACCAACTTATAATATGACCTTCTTTCTACTACCCAAACAAATAACAACAACAAATAGCTTACATACTAAAAAAAAACCCCACTAATTACGTTTGCTTTCTGATTTCAGTCACGATACATACATGTATCCTATAAAAATCTTTAGTTTTCTTGTTTCCTTTGTTTTCTTGCTACTAGACTTCACCCCACATGCATAACAACCCACTGAACTTGATACATGCATCTACATTATGTCTACCTTTATATATTATTCCCTCTTATCCTTTCACACAAAACATTTCACTAGTTTTATTTTTGGTCGACATGTACACATACATATATTCCATCTCTTTCTATCATTTATCTCTCTCTCAATTTTAATAATGGTTGAACAAAGGAACCACCACCACCTTACACCATCAAACCGTCACTCACCATAGAACTGCTACTACTTGCTATTGTTCGAGACCACCACAACTTCATCATTGAACACCCCTTAAAGCTGACCGAGTATTAACCGCTGTATAGTTATGTTTATGCTCGAAAACCAACTCAAACACCCAACCCAACTATTATAATAACGTGTTTCTCATACAGCTGATTCAAATAGCCCACAAGCAAACCACTGTCATCTTTTCCTGTTTCTTGTTCTTTCGTGAAACCACCATCAAACACCAACACAACTTCCGCTAACCTTTTTCTGTTTTTCTACCAAGTACCAGCACCATCGATTAACACCATGGGAACCAATCACCTTCACCACCTCATTAACCACCATATCTCTACCTCTCACTCACTCTCTCCGTCTCTTTCTTTTGTTACTACTAGTAAACAAATGACAACCAACACCTTCGGCTGCTATGATCTTTTTTGTCTTCGGTTTTGGAACAAAACACCCACATCCACGTTAAATGTAATATGTTTCTATCCATACTATTTCTATTCGATCCCTTTCACCCTGCTACTGCAAATTGTTTCTGTTTTTGCAGCTGGGTTCGCCAAAAAAAAAAAAAAAAAAAAAAAAAAAAAAAAAAAAAACTCAACCACTGCTATTCGTGTAATATACCCGCTCGATGTAATCATCATCATTAGAGCTTGTTGCTACTGCTCGTTTCTTTCTTCTAAACCCCAACACCACAAACTCACTAAAAACTGCTGCGTTTTATTATCTTTCTTTCCTGTTTGAACTAGCCAAGAACAAACATCAAAGACTACCATTATACGTTGCTATATTACTATTTTCTAATTAATCGAATCCAAATACCCTCTGCTGTGAAATAAGCTTCGATGCAACTATCATTCAACAAAATCCATTTAAAAGCCCTAACCACATACATATTTATAATGAGCTACAGTCAATGATACCCAAAATCATATGGACTCACTTGAAATTGAAATTCGAACTACAATTGAAATTGTAACATACCGATAGAAATTGTGTGCTTGAGGGATGATGATGAGTATTGATTGATTGAGCGATGATGATGAATCAAAGACCTGCTATACTTCGATGTTGATTGTTTAATCGATTGATCGATTAAATAATCGGAGGTCCCATGAACCATGATTCATGCTACGTTTTAGACTTATGCCTTCTTGATCTGTTTGTAGCTGTCACCAAACACACAGATCTATTTTTTTCTTTTCGTTTCCAGTTCCAACCGACAGAATACAGGATGTATTTTTTTTTCTTTTTCAGATGCCTTAATTAATTGATATTTGGGTTGCCATTTTTTTTTACTTGGGCCTATTGAGTTCACTAAATGGATTTAGCTTTTTGGGTTTGAGATACTACTGTTGGGCCGAGAGTTATGATAGTATTCGGTTGGGCTATAACTTGAATCGGTTTATACTTGGGCCAAGACACAACTGGTTTACGATTGGGTTGAGACAGATAGAACCTGATATAAATAAGTGAGTTACGAATTAATTCAGAAAAACAGACCTGGACTGATGGTTAAGGATATTATTGGGTTAACGAGAGGTTGTGGGTTCAAATCTGGGCTATGGCGTTTATTTTTTTAAAAGCTTGTCTTCAAAGGTTGTATTCTATTATTATTATTATTATTATTATTATTATTATTATTATTATTATTATTATTATTATTATCATTATTTTAGTATTATTATAATAAACAAATGGTATTTATATAAAAATATATTTTTACATATATCCTAACTATACTAATATTACATTTGATTTAACTAAAATGTTATTATCATAAAATATTAATTAAGTTATAAATAATAGATAAATACATTTTAATATAATCATATATATAATTATCTAAAATATATAAAATAGTTATAATTAAACTATTTATTAATATAACATACAAATTATAAAATATATGAATATTAATATATAAAACTTGTTTAAATGTTATTATATGTGTTAATATATATATATATATATATATAAATAAATGATATAGGTTCGTGAATTCGAGGCCAACCCTGCATTGTTCAGTTCCGTCGTATGGATATTTTTACTACAAAATATCGTATTGTGAGTTTTCATTATTCCCTTTTTATATACATTTTGGGCTGAGAATACATGCAAATGCTTTATTAACTGTTTTACAATATTTATATGCGTGAGTTCATTTGCCCCTTTTACTCATTACATTTTTGGGCTGAGAATACATACACGGTTTTAATAACTGTTTTACAATATTTATATGCGTGAGTTTCATTTGCCTTTTTACCCTTTATACTTTTGGGCTGAGAATACATGCGCAATTTTTTATAAATGTTTTTACGAAATAGACACAAGTAATCAAAACTACATTATATGGTTGAATGATTGAAATCGAATATGCCCCTTTTTATTTAGTCTGGTAATCTAAGAATTAGGGAACAGACACCCTAATTGACGCGAACTCTAAAGATAGATCTATCGGGCCCAACAAGCCCCATCCAAAGTACCGGATGCTTTAGTACTTCGAAATTTATATCATGTCCGAAGGAGGATTCCGGAATGATGGGGATATTCTTATATGCATATTGTGAATGTCGGTTACTAGGTGTTCAATCCATATGAATGATATTTTTGTCTCTATGCATGGGACGTTTATTTATGAGAATTGGAAATATGAGATCTTGTGGTCTATTAAAATTATGAAATGTTTGTTTATGATAAACTAATGAACTCACCAACCTTTTGGTTGATACTTTAAAGCATGTTTATTCTCAGGTATGAAAGAAATCTTCCGCTGTGCTTTTGCTCATCTTAGAGATATTAATTGGAGTCATTCATGACATATTTCAAAAGACGTTGCATTCGAGTCGTTGAGTTCATCAAGATTATTATTAAGTCAATTATAGTAAGATATATTATGAAATGGTATGCATGTCGTCAACCGTAGATGTAATGAAAGATTGTCTTTTCAAAAATGAATGCAATGTTTGTAAAATGTATTATATAGAGGTCAAGTACCTCGCGATGTAATCAACTGTTGTGATTCGTTCATAATCGATGTGGACTTTGTCCAGATGGATTAGGACGGGTCCTTTCAGTTGGTATCAGAGCGATGGTCTTAGCGAACCAGGTCTACATTAGTATGTCTAACTGATAAATCGTTAGGATGCAATAGTGAGTCTGGACTTCGACCGTGTCTGCATGTTAAAAGTTTTGCTTATCATTTTTGTCGGAAATCATCTGCTTATCTTCCTTAGGAAATTACTTGCTTATCATTCTTAGTCTAGACACATCTTACTGCAATGATTGCATGAATAGTGTATAAAAAAAAATTCATATCTTAACGTATCTGCTACTTCATATCTTAGCGTACCTATTATTGTTATCTTTGCCTGACAGCTTCCGAAGATTCCTCCGTGAAATTATGTATTGCAGGGTACTAATCTACATCCTATAATCTAATTCTTATCAAAAATCCTTCATCTGATCGTACGGAATGAATCCTTCAACCAGTTCGAGTCCCTCGAATTCCGATACTATTCTGATAGTTATTCTGACAGCTATTCCGACGTGGACGTTCACCTAAGCTCCGAAAGCAGCGTCACCAGAATGAATCAACCAACCAACCATCCACAATTCATATGATGAGTTCGTAGTCTACTTAATCATTGGAGACAAGAAGAATCGATCCCTTTCACCCACCATATTGTTCGTTGGGCGAAGAACTTGAAACATTCACTGGCAAACCAATCCGAAACACCATCTGCTCGTTCCGACCGACAATTATTCTGGAGTAATGCAAGAAGTCAACGAACTTCGAGATCGAATAATCAATTTGGAGAATATGGTGCAAAACGTACCAGCTTTAACAACATCACCGGCATCAACAGTATCACCAACAATACAAGTTTCAACATCACATGCCCCAATATCTCATTCTGTACCTTGAGCATAATCATCATTCTACGAATCATTCTACATTATTTATCTTCGTTCGACATGGTGATTATATAATCTTTAATATTTTAAGAGATTATATATTCATATTCTAACGGTAAATCAAATTAGTCTAATATCATATTGACCCATTAAATTCATGATTACATCTGAAGAAAATATATATGTAAGTATATTTTCATAAAGAGTGTAATTAAAATTCTTTTGTACAAACTAATAATGGTGAAAATATTTCAACGGGTAGGTAATACCCGAGGAATATTTAAATTTCACATTAATAAGTTACACTGTACATTCTTCAAATCTGATTCAACAGTCATTTACTATTCTACTTACATCCACCGATATACGTATCCGTTCACCACAGAATAACCATTTTCATTCAATTTCATACTTGAATTTTGATCTATCAGAATCCAACAAGTGGCATAATGAAGAAAACATTGGACAAAATAAAATTTATTAGAAACAAACAAATTAACTATGAGAATATTGTTAAGAATCCACGCTAACAAAATCCTAGCTAACTGTTCCTAGCTAACTGACTACATTTTATTTATCGCAATTTTAATTCTCGCAATTTTATTTATCGTCATTTAATTTCTGTTATTTATTTTACGCACTTTAAATATCGAGACACGTATACAAGGTTTTGACATATCATATCGACGCATCTATATATATTATTTAGAATAACCATAGACACTCTATATGCAGTAATGATCGAGTTCTCTAAACAGGGTTGAGGTTGATTCTACAATAATATATATAGTTTGATTTGTGATCGAGTCTGAGACATATACGGGTCACGACACGTATTAATAAATTCGAATATTATATATTAAACTTTGTATGAATTATTGGACTCTCAACTGTGGACTATCGACTGTGGACTAATAAGATTGGACAATTAAAATGAATTAAAATATTGATTAAAAGATATGAAACTAAACAATTCTTCAAGTTTGCCACTTGATTTCATCTTAAACCTCATTTGTATTTTAACGATTACAATCCGCGTTCAAACCTTTCATGATTCTTGAAAACACCTCAATCGAGAGGATGAACCAACCGCACTTCATCTACGGAAGGAAAGATTTATGCATATAGTAGTATACCTGAAAAACTCTCAGAAACTGAATAAACGTTTAACGCGTAGCTGTGCTAATTCCTTTAGCGTTATTATTACCGAAAATAACTTTGCAATCTCTTTCCAAATTAGCCAATTTTGTCACAGCTCCAACAAGTCAACTTCAATTTTTCGTTCGAAACAACCTAATTATAACCTTGATATATATGCATGCTCTTTTATTGTTATCGGGGAACCTTTCATATTCCATCATATTACCATCAGCGTTTAATCATCTAAAAACACAGTTCTCCTGAAACCACCTCAAATTGATAACCGATGATTCAGATATCGTAGCATTAAATGCAAAGGAAACAGAAAAATGGTAGATGGTCTAAACGGCCAAAAGTTTGATGATAAAGAAAGGAGTGTTAGGAACGCTAGATAGAAAATTTGGTACAGAAAAACAGATTGAGTTAACCAGGAAGGAGACCAATAACAAATACAAGGACCAACCCCTATATTCAAAGAATCCAGGTAATTCTGGATCCGATGAAATCTTTAGAGAATATCTTGCTCCGAAGTCATGTTAAAATCTTGCGAAAAATTTTTCTTCATCCACCTTCGGACTTAAAAATTCCAAAATATCATCATAAATATCTTTGATATTTCTGAGGATATTTTCATAAATATTCTTGTCCGAAATTATCTACCTCTTCGTGTTTTCTGTATTTCATTATATTGAAAACTTCTATAAAATCTAAGTATAAATTATGAATGAATTGTGGAGAAGTGTTGGGAATTGAAGCATGAGTTAGTAAAATATAATGACGCTTAGCCAACGTGATTATATTACAGTAAGTCATGCTAGGTTTCTAATGAAACGTGATGATGGTTCACAGTAGATCACACCCTCATCATGTGCCATGTTACATAACGCTTTCATTCTACTTAACTTCTGAACATATCAAGAAAATGTATTCTTGATGGTTCTATCTTCCGTGATGTTGATAAATTTGAAAATCAAATCATGCTATTACGATTTCCTTCTTAAAACATTAACCATTTTCATTCGAAACTCCATACCCACGAATTCTGGACCATTACTTGAGGTACTTAATGGATAGAAGAGAAAACAGAGCATAAAGCTTCGAAGTGTAAATAGGAGTATAAATCGCAGCAAATAAGAGAAAGCATTATCTGTGGATGGCAATGATTATAGGAGACAGAAGTAAGGGGCTCCGAAATATAAGGGAAAATATAAAGCCCAACAACAACATCGGAATTACAAACCGTGTATATCAATGCGTATAGCAATATAAAGACACGAGAGAATGAAAAATACTATAACCCCAAGGTAATAATAGAAGTAAATAGATTTTTCTGGTGGAAGATTGAAAAGAAGGATGACAGAAATGATAATTAGGAAAAATATTAATGATTAGAACTGGATTAAGCATTTTCATAATCTTTTGGATGTATGAACTAAGAAAGAAAGTATAGGAATGATGAGAATAATGGAACGGAAGAGTTTAATTTATAATGAAAATATCAGACAGAGTACTCGAGGCAGACCACCGTATTTAATTATAGAGATCTTAATTTCCTTATTCGCCGAAGAATCAGAACTTATAGATTTCAAAGATTTTCTTTAAATCCTTGAATTCCGGAATTCAACCATGACTACGTCAAAAGTAAAGACGAATATCTAGTACCTTATCTCAATCTTTTGTGATAGCTTCACTTGTACGCTTCTAGTAATCGAATCGTTTTATCCAAATTATGCAATGGTGATAAAACTCTATTTATCAACTCATATTCGTCATGAAAATCTTTTTATTGTTAGCCATGACCACCTCACTCAAATTTTAGGGACGAAATTTCTTTAACGGGTAGGTACTGTGACGACCCAGAAATTTCCGACCAAATTTAAACTTAATCTTTATATGATTCCGACACGATAAGAAAAGTCTATAAGGTTAAGTCTCAAAAAGTTTGCATTATTTCATATATTCAATTGACCTTCGACTGTTCTCGACAAATTCACGAACAACATTTTGTATGTAGATATGTGTGTGTGTGTATATATATATAACAACTTGAAAACGTAGTAAATGAAAAATGTTATACTTTAAACTTGGTTGTATCAATATATATAAATATATATCTATCTATCTACATAATAGCATATATTAATGAAACATATCTATATGTGATAATTTATAAGTTTTAAATTTATTTTTTTCGGTTGTATGTCTGTTTAATTAATATAATTAATTAGGAAAACTTGATAAGATTATACCTCTAGGGTCCGTTCCCGGTTAAAGAAAACAATAAGCTAATAGAGCTGATTTGGTTTTCTTTCCATAATAATTAGCTAACTGGCATTATATGACAATTGTGTTCAAGGAAGAATTAATTTCTCCTTCGAGTACTAGTAACTTGAAGACTTTTAACTTTAGCACAGTGAAATTCATAATCACTAAGTTTGTTGATTGTTCTTGTTTTGGAATATGTCAATTCTTATGATGTGAGGCTCTACCCCTTCCATTTGTTTTTCTTTTCTTTTTCACGTCCATAAGATGAATTTAAACTAAATAATATCTTTTAGGATTTACATGGGTATTTAAAGACAAATTCAAGGCTACTAAATATTTTCTATAACACGTTTTATTTGACAGCTTGATGTTATCATATTAAACTCCACTAGCCTACTAATCCTAATAAATTGTTACTTATTCCCATTTACTCCACTAACTAATTTGACCAACTTATAATTTGACCTTCTTTCTACTATCCAAACAAATAACAACAACAAATAGCTTACATACTAAAAAAAACCCCACTAATTACGTTTGCTTTCTGATTTCAGTCACGATACATACATGTATCCTATAAAAATCTTTAGTTTTCTTGTTTCCTTTGTTTTCTTGCTACTAGACTTCACCCCACATGCATAACAACCCACTGAACTTGATACATGCATCTACATTATGTCTACCTTTATATATTATTTCCTCTTATCCTTTCACACAAAACATTTCACTAGTTTTATTTTTGGTCGACATGTACACATACATATATTCCATCTCTTTCTATCATTTATCTCTCTCTCAATTTTAATAATGGTTGAACAAAGGAACCACCACCACCTTACACCATCAAACCGTCACTCACCATAGAACTGCTACTACTTGCTATTGTTCGAGACCACCACAACTTGATCATTGAACACCCCTTAAAGCTGACCGAGTATTAACCGCTGTATAGTTATGTTTATGCTCGAAAACCAACTCAAACACCCAACCCAACTATTATAATAACGTTTTTCTACTACAACTGATTCAAACAGCCCACAAGCAAACCACAGTCGTCTTTTCCTGTTTCTTGTTCTTTCGTGAAACCACCATCAAACACCAACACAACCTCCGTAACCTGTTTCTGTTTTTCTGACAAGTACCAGCACCATCGATTAACACCATGGGAACCAATCACCTTCACCACCTCATTAACCACCATATCTCTACCTCTCACTCACTCTCTCCGTCTCTTTCTTTTGTTACTACTAGTAAACAAATGACAACCAACACCTTCGGCTGCTATGATCTTTTTTGTCTTCTGTTTTGGAACAAAACACCCACATCCACGTTAAATGTAATATGTTTCTATCCATACTATTTCTATTCGATCCCTTTCACCCTGCTACTGCAAATTGTTTCTGTTTTTGCAGCTAGGTTCGCCAAAAAAAAAAAAAAAAAAAAAAAAAAAACTCAACCACTGCTATTCGTGTAATATACCCGCTCGATGTAATCATCATCATTAGAGCTTGTTTCTACTGCTCGTTTCTTTCTTCTAAACCCCAACACCACAAACTCACTAAAAACTGCTGCGTTTTATTATCTTTCTTTCCTGTTTGAACTAGCCAAGAACAAACATCAAAGACTACCATTATACGTTGCTATATTACTATTTTCTAATTAATCGAATCCAAATACCCTCTGCTGTGAAATAAGCTTCGATGCAACTATCATTCAACAAAATCCATTTAAAAGCCCTAACCACATACATATTTATAATGAGCTACAGTCAATGATACCCAAAATCATATGGACTCACTTGAAATTGAAATTCGAACTACAATTGAAATCGTAACATACCGATAGAAATTGTGTGCTTGAGGGATGATGATGAGTATTGATTGATTGAGCGATGATGATGAATCAAAGACCTGCTATACTTCGATGTTGATTGTTTAATCGATTGATCGATTAAATAATCAGAGGTCCCATGAACCATGATTCATGCTACGTTTTAGACTTATGCCTTCTCGATCTGTTTGTAGCTGTCACCAAACACACAGATCTATTTTTTTTCTTTTCGTTTCCAGTTCCAGCTGACAGAAGACAGGATGTATATTTTTTTTTTCTTTTTCAGATGCCTTAATTAATTGATATTTGGGTTGCCATTTTTTTTTTTACTTGGGCCTATTGAGTTCACTAAATGGATTTAGCTTTTTGGGTTTGAGATACTACTGTTGGGCCGAGAGTTATGATAGTATTCGGTTGGACTATAACTTGAATCGGTTTATACTTAGGCCGAGACACAACTGGTTTACGATTGGGTTGAGACAGATAGAACGTGATATAAATAAGTGAGTTACGAATTAATTCATAAAAACAGACCTGGACTAATGGTTAAGGATATTATTGGGTTAACGAGAGGTTGTGGGTTCAAATCCGGGCTATGGCGTTTATTTTTTTAAAAGCTTGTCTTCAAAGGTTGTATTCTATTATTATTATTATTATTATTATTATTATTATTATTATTATTATTATTATTATTATTATTATTATTATTATTATTATTATTATTATTATTATTATTATTATTATTATTATTATTATTATTATTATCATTATTTTAGTATTATTATAATAAACAAATGGTATTTATATAAAAATATATTTTTACATATATCCTAACTATACTAATATTACATTTGATTTAATTAAAATGTTATTATCATAAAATATTAATTAAGTTATAAATAATAGATAAATACATTTTAATATAATCATATATATAATTATCTAAAATATATAAAATAGTTATAATTAAACTATTTATTAATATAACATACAAATTATAAAATATATTAATATTAATATATAAAACTTGTTTAAATGTTATTATATGTGTTAATATATATATAAATGATATAGGTTTGTGAATCCGAGGCCAACCCTACATTGTTCAGTTCCGTCGTATGCATATTTTTACTACAAAATATCGTATTGTGAGTTTTCATTATTCCCTTTTTATATACATTTTGGGCTGAGAATACATGCAAATGCTTTATTAACTGTTTTACAATATTTATATGCGTGAGTTCATTTGCCCCCTTTTACTCATTACATTTTTGGGCTGAGAATACATGCACTGTTTTAATAACTATTTTACAATATTTATATGCGTGAGTTTCATTTACCTTTTTACCCTTTATACTTTTGGGCTGAGAATACATGCGCAATTTTTTATAAATATTTTTACGAAATAGACACAAGTTATCAAAACTACATTATATGGTTGAATGATCGAAATCGAATATGCCCCTTTTTATTTAGTCCGGTAATCTAAGAATTAGTGAACAGACACCATAATTGACGCGAACTCTAAAGATAGATCTATCGGGCCCAACAAGCCCCATCCAAAGTACCGGATGCTTTAGTACTTCGAAATTTATAACATGTCCGAAGGAGGATCCCGGAATGATGGGGATATTCTTATATGCATATTGTGAATGTCGGTTACCAGGTGTTCAATCCATATGAATGATATTTTTGTCTCTATGCATGGGACGTTTATTTATGAGAATTGGAAATATGAAATCTTGTGGTCTATTAAAATTATGAAATGTTTGTTTATGATAAACTAATGAACTCACCAACCTTTTGGTTGACACTTTAAAGCATGTTTATTCTCAGGTATGAAAGAAATCTTCCGCTGTGCTTTTGCTCATCTTAGAGATATTAATTGGAGTCATTCATGACATATTTCAAAAGACGTTGCATTCGAGTCGTTGAGTTCATCAAGATTATTATTAAGTCAATTATAGTAAGATATATTATGAAATGGTATGCATGTCGTCAACCGTAGATGTAATGAAAGATTGTCTTTTCAAAAATGAATGCAATGTTTGTAAAATGTATTATATAGAGGTCAAGTACCTCGCGATGTAATCAACTGTTGTGATTCGTTCATAATCGATGTGGACTTTGTCCGGATGGATTAGGACGGGTCCTTTCACATCTAACTGTGGACAACTAGTTGTAGGTTACTAACGAGGACAGCTGACTTAATAAACTTAAAACATCAAAATATATTAAAAGTGTTGTAAATATATTTTGAACATACTTTTATATATATGTATATATTGTTATAGGTTCGTGAATCAACCAGTGGCCAAGTCTTACTTCCCGACGAAGTAAAAATCTGTGAAAGTGAGTTATAGTCCCACTTTTAAAATCTAATATTTTTGGGATTAGAATACATGCAGGTTTTATAAATGATTTACAAAATATACACAAGTACGTGAAACTACATTCTATGGTTGAATTATCGAAATCGAATATGCCCCTTTTTATATAGTCTGGTAATCTAAGAATTAGGGAACAGACACCCTAATTGACGTGAAATCTAAAGATAGATCTATTGGGCCTAACAAACTCCATCCAAAGTACCGGATTCTTTAGTACTTCGAAATTTATATCATATCCGAAGAGTGTCCCGGAATGATGGGGATATTCTTATATATGCATCTTGTTAATGTCGGTTACCAGGTGTTCACCATATGAATGATTTTTATCTCTATGTATGGGATGTGTATTGAAATATGAAATCTTGTGGTCTATTGTTATGATTTGATATATATAGGTTAAACCTATAACTCACCAACATTTTTGTTGACGTTTAAAGCATGTTTATTCTCAGGTGAATACTAAGAGCTTCCGCTGTTGCATAGTAAAATAAGGACAAGATTTGGAGTCCATGTTTGTATGATATTGTGTAAAAACTGCATTCAAGAAACTGATTTCGATGTAACATATTTGTATTGTAAACCATTATGTAATGGTCGTGTGTAAACAGGATATTTTAGATTATCATTATTTGATAATCTACGTAAAGCTTTTTAAACCTTTATTTATGAAATAAAGGTTATGGTTTGTTTTAAAAATGAATGCAGTCTTTGAAAAATGTCTCATATAGAGGTCAAAACCTCGCAACGAAATCAATTAATATGGAACGTTTTTAATCAATAAGAACGGGACATTTCAGTTGGTATCCGAGCGTTGGTCTTAGAGAACCAGAAAATTTGCAATAGTGTGTCTTATCGATTTTGTTAGGATGCATTAGTGAGTCTGGACTTCGACCGTGTTTTCTTTAAAAATTATTGCTTAACATTTTTGTTGGAAACTATATATTATTAACATGTATATATTATGTGATATATTAATCTTTTAACATGTTTGATATTGTGTGATAGATGTCTACCTCTAGCACAAATCCCATTGACTCACCTAATAATAACGAAGAGTCGAATATATATTGGACTGATTCACAAGTTCCCGAAGAGGAACCGGAAGAAGAATCAGAACCGGAAGAGGAGGAACCGGAGGAGGAAATAGAACCGGTGGGGGAAATAATAAAACGGTTAAGTAAAAGAAAATCCTCAACCAACCGACCAAGGTTAATTATTGTCAATGGTGTTTCCGCCAAGGAAGCAAAATATTGGGAGGATTACCAATTCTCCGATGAATCGGATTCCGACGAGAATTCCGATGAAGTTATAGAAATTACCCCAACTGAATTTAAAAAAGCAAAAGAAAATAATAAGGGAAAGGGCATAAAAATAGAGAAATCTAATTCCAACCCCGATGAACTTTATATGTATCGTCAACCCCCGAAGTCCTTAAGTTGTAACAATGACCCGAGAACCTCTAAACCACCAGGTTTTTCTAAACCGTTGTGGAAAACGACAGCTAGTATTAGGAGAACATCATATATCCCTAGAAACTTGGCAAAACGAACCAAAACTGAAGAAGAAGAAATGAGCGAGTCAGAATAAGATAGTTGTATTCGTGTGGTGTAATATATGTAGTATAGTGTGCTTATGCTTTATGATATATGTAAAAATTGCTTGTATTAATAAGTATTTTTTTATGAATCTAACTCTTGTCTATTTTACAGTTTAAAAACACAAAATGGATAGACAACCCAATATTTTAAGAGACCTACCCGGAGACATGATTGATGAAATCTTGTCTAGAGTCGGTCAGAATTCCTCTGCACAACTATTTAAGGCGAGATCAGTTTGTAAGACATTCGAAGAACGTTCCAAGAATGTCTTGGTTTATAAGAGACTTTCGTTTGAAAGATGGGGGATATCACATTGGGAAACCCATAAGTTACGATGTGTTTACTTTGACGCATATATTGCGGGGAACCCAAATGCTATTTTACGCAACGGGTTAAGAAATTATTTTGACTCAATGTATCCGAATATAGGACTTCATGATTTAGAAAAAGCGGCTAACATGCAACATAAAGAAGCATGCTATGCTTACGGGTTAGTAATGTTCGCTTCTCACCAAAGTGAGAAAAAGAACATCGGGCTACAGCTATTAAACAAAACGTTCCCACAAGTGACGGAGTCGGTAATTGGGGTAAGAAATGAGGTTTTTAGGTTATTATGAGACTGTTGGTCATTATGTAACCCTCGTCCCTTTGACGACGTTACAACACACTGTCTTATCAACGGCCATAACGGTTATGTTCTACAAGACCAAGGATGGGAAGTAGTCCTAGTAAAACCAGAATGCATGACTTGTTTCAGGACGTATGAATTACGTGTCTTTATTGCCTTTGCTAAACGACTTGTGTACTAGCTAGAATTATCTTCAAAACTATCTTGTATCAAAGTTATTGTGTGCTATATTTCATGCTTTATGTAAAATAAGCGGTATTGTAAGTTTGTAAAATGTTGTATAAAAGTTTGAACGCGAAATATTATTATAATTAGTTTTTCATATAGAATTGTAGTAGTTGAATTGTATATTAGCTACTAAGTATGAACTTAACGGGTAGGTACTACCCGAATTTAAACTTATAAAACGCTAATATGAAGAAAAAGCTTTTATAAATGAGTTCATATTATGCTACGAAATACTATTAACTACTCTTAATATTCTGTATGATTAACTTGTTCCATTTGACTATTTTGAAGGAAATGGCACCGACTACTCGACACATCGTGAATATGAATGAAGAGGAATTCCGTACTTTTCTAGCTTCAAACATAGCCGCAGTACAGGCTGCGCTACATACCAACAATAACCTTGGATCTAGCAGTACAGGAAAAATCGTGTAGGATGCACCTACAAAGAATTTACTGCCTACAAACCTTTGGAATTTGATGGAACCGAAGGACCGATCGGATTGAAACGGTGGACCGAGAAGGTCGAATCGGTGTTTGCCATAAGTAAGTGTACTGAAGAGGACAAAGTGAAGTACGCTACGCATACCTTCACAGGTTCTGCATTAACATGGTGGAATACCTATCTAGAGCAAGTGGGACAAGATGATGCTTACGCACTACTGTGGTCAGCATTCAAGCACTTGATGAACGAGAAGTAACGTCCCAGAACCGAGGTCAATAAGCTCAAGACAGAACTTAGAGGGTTACGAACCCAAGGATTTGATATTACCACGTACGAAAGACGATTCACAGAATTGTGCCTATTGTGTCCGGGAGCATTCGAAGATGAGGAAGAGAAGATCGACGCATTTGTGAAAGGATTACCGGAAAGAATCCAAGAAGATATAAGTTCACACGAGCCCGCCTCCATACAACAGGCATGTAGAATGGCTCACAAACTAGTGAACCAGATTGAGGAAAGAATTAAAGAACAGACGGCTGAAGAGGCCAATGTGAAGCAAGTCAAAAGAAAGTGGGAGGAAAACGGTGATAAGAATCACCAATACAACAACAACGGCAATTACAATAATAATCGCAACAATTATCCCAACAATCGCAACATCAATCGCAACTACAACAAACGGCCCAACAACAACAATAACAACAACAACAACAACAACAACAACAACAACAACAACAACAACAACAACAACAACAACAACAACAACAACAACAACAACAACAACAACTACAACAATCGTCCCAACAACAATAAAAATCGCAACAACAACAACAACAACAACAATCAGAAGCAGCTATGCCAAAGGTGTGAAAAGTATCACTCGGGGTTCTGCACCAAATTTTGCAACAAGTGTAAAAGAAATGGTCATAGCATGGCGAAGTGTGAGGTCTACGGACCAGGGGTTAACAGAACGAAAGGAACAAATGGTGTCGGAACGAGTAATGGCGGAGCAAGTAGTGTCGGAGCAAGTTATACCAATGTAGTTTGTTATAAATGTGGAAAACCGGGCCACATTATGAAATGTCCCGTTCTTATTGATTAAAAATGTTCCATATTAATTGATTTCGTTGCGAGGTTTTGACCTCTATATGAGACGTTTTTCAAAGACTGCATTCATTTTTAAAACAAACCATAACCTTTATTTCATCAATAAAGGTTTAAAAAGCTTTACGTAGATTATCAAATAATGATAATCTAAAATATCCTGTTTACACACGACCATTACATAATGGTTTACAATACAAATATGTTACAACAAAATAAGTTTCTTGAATGCAGTTTTTACACAATATCATACAAGCATGGACTCCAAATCTCGTCCTTATTTAAGTATGCGACAGCGGAAGCTCTTAATAATCACCTGAGAATAAACATGCTTTAAACGTCAACAAAAATGTTGGTGAGTTATAGGTTTAACCTATATATATCAAATCGTATCAATAGACCACAAGATTTCATATTTCAATACACATCCCATACATAGAGATAAAAATCATTCATATGGTGAACACCTGGTAACCGACATTACCAAGATGCATATATAAGAATATCCCCATCATTCCGGGACACCCTTCGGATATGATATAAATTTCGAAGTACTAAAGCATCCGGTACTTTGGATGGGGCTTGTTGGGCCCGATAGATCTATCTTTAGGATTCGCGTCAATTAGGGTGTCTGTTCCCTAATTCTTAGATTACCAGACTTAATAAAAAGGGCATATTCGATTTCGATAATTCAACCATAGAATGTAGTTTCACGTACTTGTGTCTATTTTGTAAATCATTTATAAAACCTGCATGTATTCTCATCCCAAAAAATATTAGATTTTAAAAGTGGGACTATAACTCACTTTCACAGATTTTTACTTCGTCGGGAAGTAAGACTTGGCCACTGGTTGATTCACGAACCTATAACAATATATACATATATATCAAAGTATGTTCAAAATATATTTACAACACTTTTAATATATTTTGATGTTTTAAGTTTATTAAGTCAGCTGTCCTCGTTAGTAACCTACAACTAGTTGTCCACAGTTAGATGTACAGAAATAAATCGATAAATATTATCTTGAATCAATCCACGACCCAGTGTATACGTATCTCAGTATTGATCACAACTCAAACTATATATATTTTGGAATCAACCTCAACCCTGTATAGCTAACTCCAACATTCACATATAGAGTGTCTATGGTTGTTCTGAAATATATATAGATGTGTCGACATGATAGGTCGAAACATTGTATACGTGTCTATGGTATCTCAAGATTACATAATATACAATACAAGTTGATTAAGTTATGGTTGGAATAGATTTGTTACCAATTTTCACGTAGCTAAAATGAGAAAAATTATCCAATCTTGTTTTACCCATAACTTCTTCATTTTAAATCCGTTTTGAGTGAATCAAATTGCTATGGTTTCATATTGAACTCTATTTTATGAATCTAAACAGAAAAAGTATAGGTTTATTGTCGGAAAAATAAGTTACAAGTCGTTTTTGTAAAGGTAGTCATTTCAGTCGAAAGAACGACGTCTAGATGACCATTTTAGAAAACATACTTCCACTTTGAGTTTAACCATAATTTTTGGATATAGTTTCATGTTCATAATAAAAATCATTTTCTCAGAATAACAACTTTTAAATCAAAGTTTATCATAGTTTTTAATTAACTAACCCAAAACAGCCCGCGGTATTACTACGACGGCGTAAATCCGGTTTTACGGTGTTTTTTGTGTTTCCAGGTTTTAAATCATTAGGTTAGCATATCATATAGATATAGAACATGTGTTTAGTTGATTTTAAAAGTCAAGTTAGAACGATTAACTTTTGTTTGCGAACAAGTTTAGAATTAACTAAACTATGTTCTAGTGATTACAAGTTTAAACCTTCGAATAAGATAGCTTTATATGTATGAATCGAATGATGTTATGAACATCATTACTACCTTAAGTTCCTTGGATAAACCTACTGGAAAAGATAAAAATGGATCTAGCTTCAACGGATCCTTGGATGGCTCGAAGTTCTTGAAGCAGAATCATGACACGAAAACAAGTTCAAGTAAGATCATCACTTGAAATAAGATTGTTATAGTTATAGAAATTGAACCAAAGTTTGAATATGATTATTACCTTGTATTAGAATGATAACCTACTGTAAGAAACAAAGATTTCTTGAGGTTGGATGATCACCTTACAAGATTGGAAGTGAGCTACCAAACTTGAAAGTATTCTTGATTTTATGTGACTAGAACTTGTAAAATATATGAAGAACACTTAGAACTTGAAGATAGAACTTGAGAGAGATCAATTAGATGAAGAAAATTGAAGAATGAAAGTGTTTGTAGGTGTTTTTGGTCGTTGGTGTATGGATTAGATATAAAGGATATGTAATTTTGTTTTCATGTAAATAAGTCATGAATGATTACTCATATTTTTGTAATTTTATGACATATTTCATGCTAGTTGCCAAATGATGGTTCCCACATGTGTTAGGTGACTCACATGGGCTGCTAAGAGCTGATCATTGGAGTGTATATACCAATAGTACATACATCTAAAAGCTGTGTATTGTACGAGTACGAATACGGGTGCATACGAGTAGAATTGTTGATGAAACTGAACGAGGATGTAATTGTAAGCATTTTTGTTAAGTAGAAGTATTTTGATAAGTGTCTTGAAGTCTTTCAAAAGTGTATGAATACATATTAAAACACTACATGTATATACATTTTAACTGAGTCGTTAAGTCATCGTTAGTCGTTACATGTAAATGTTGTTTTGAAACCTTTAGGTTAACGATCTTGTTGAATGTTGTTAACCCAATGTTTATAATATCAAATGAGATTTTAAATTATTATATTATCATGATATTATCATGTATGAATATCTCTTAATATGATATATATACATTAAATGTCTTTACAACGATAATCGTTACATATATGTCTCGTTTAAAAATCATTAAGTTAGTAGTCTTGTTTTTACATATGTAGTTCATTGTTAATATACTTAATGATATGTTTACTTATCATAGTATCATGTTAACTATATATATATATCTATATATATGTCATCATATAGTTTTTACAAGTTTTAACGTTCGTGAATCACCTGTCAACTTGGGTGGTCAATTGTCTATATGAAACATATTTCAATTAATCAAGTCTTAACAAGTTTGATTGCTTAACATGTTGGAAACATTTAATCATGTAAATATCAATCTCAATTAATATATATAAACATGGAAAAGTTCGGGTCACTACAGTACCTACCCGTTAAATAAATTTCGTCCCGAAATTTTAAGCTGTTTAAGTGTTGACGAATCTTCTGGAAATAGATGCGGGTATTTCTTCTTCATCTGATCTTCACACTACCAGGTGAACTCGGGTCCTCTACGAGCATTCCATCGAACCTTAACAATTGGTATCTTGTTTTGCTTAAGTCTTTTAACCTCACGGTCCATTATTTCGACGGGTTCTTCGATGAATTGAAGTTTTTCGTTGATTTGGATTTCATCTAACGGAATAGTGAGATCTTCTTTAGCAAAACATTTCTTTAAATTCGAGACGTGGAAAGTGTTATGTACAGCCGCGAGTTGTTGAGGTAACTCAAGTCGGTAAGCTACTGGTCCGACACGATCAATAATCTTGAATGGTCCAATATACCTTGGATTTAATTTCCCTCGTTTACCAAATCGAACAACGCCTTTCCAAGGTGCAACTTTAAGCATGACCATCTCTCCAATTTTAAATTCTATATCTTTTCTTTTAATGTCAGCGTAGCTCTTTTGTCGATTTTGGGTGGTTTTCAACCGTTGTTGAATTTGGATGATCTTCTCGGTAGTTTCTTGTATAATCTCCGGACCCGTAATCTGTCTATCCCCCACTTCAATCCAACAAATCAGAGACCTGCACTTTCTACCATAAAGTGCTTCAAACGGTGCCATCTCAATGCTTGAATGGTAGCTGTTGTTGTAGGAAAATTCTGCTAACGGTAGATGTCGATCCCAATTGTTTCCGAAATCAATAACACATGCTCGTAGCATGTCTTCAAGCGTTTGTATCATCCTTTCGCTCTGCCCATCAGTTTGTGGATGATAGGCAGTACTCATGTCTAGACGAGTTCCTAATACTTGCTGTAATGTCTGCCAGAATCTTGAAATAAATCTACCATCCCTATCAGAGATAATAGAGATTGGTATTCCATGTCTGGAGACGACTGTAACATCCCGCCTTTTTCCGTTTTCTTTTCCGTTATACTAATTTAAACTCCGTTATATGTTTATAACATCTCCCGTTAATACGCGTTTTAAAATATTCCGTTTAGGTATTTTCCGCACCCGACTACAAACTCGAGGGACTAAAATTGACACGGGGCAAACTAGTTGACTAAGTCACCTAGTCTACCCCAATCACCACCATTCAACCATCTCTCACTCTCTCTCTCTTTCTCTCTAGCAAGAACACATCCAATTTCCAAATTCATTCAATCATCATCTAAATTCGATCTAGGAGGCTTACAACAAAATAAACTACATATTTGGAATCCTCTCTTCATCCTCTTCAATTTGATACCAACTTCATCTCATTTGGGTAAC
Source organism: Rutidosis leptorrhynchoides (assembly GCF_046630445.1). Lineage (NCBI taxonomy): Eukaryota > Viridiplantae > Streptophyta > Magnoliopsida > Asterales > Asteraceae > Rutidosis > Rutidosis leptorrhynchoides. Next base: position 412,515,364 of record NC_092333.1, on the reverse strand, counting down.
TTTCTAAAATCACTAATTTTATGTGTTCTTGAGATTTTTGAGTTATAAAGTTGTTAATTAGTGTCTATGGCTCATTGTGATGTCGTGTATGTAATTTGTATGCTCGATTCGTTGTTTTTTGTGTAACTAGTTCAATATGAAAATTACTTGCTAAATCCTTGATTTTGGATGATCAAATGTTGTTAGATTGTTAAAGTGCATGTTTTAAAAGTGTTACTAGTATCATTAGCTTCGTTTTCATGTATAGGTTGATTAAGGAAACTCCAAGAACATGATTAGTGATTTTGTGAACTTGGATTAGGGTTTGATAAGCTTTAGATGAACTTTTGATGCACCAAATGCTATAAAATATTGTAGATAAGAATTTTGTTACAATGTGTGTTTGATCACCTTCAAAACGGCATATCACATGTGTGAATTGGATTCCCGAAACTTAAAATGCATTTGATGAACTTGAAACTTTGAAAATGGATTCTTAATGATCACTTGACGGAAAATCGGTTATTGAAATTGATGTTTTTGTTTGATGAAACGTGTTTAGTTGTTTTCCTTGTCAAATTACCTTTCCGACGATATATAGTATGCATTTTGGATGTTTTCGGTTCATAAAATATGTTAATTTGAGTTTTGGTTCGTGACTTGGACCATTTTTCTGCAAACTGCATGTTTCCCAGGTATTGCGCGCCGCGCATATACCCGCGCGCCGCGCAAAATTAGAAATCCCAGATGTTTGCCTTCGTGGTTAAGTTCTGACCTGGATTTACACTTGGGTGCGCGCCGCGCAACCCTTTGCGCGCCGCGCATATGCCCAGCTCATTTTAGTTTTTATTTTTCCTTTCACAAAATGTTTTCCGCTTAACCGTAACTCCGATTAACATGAAACTTGGCCATTCTGCTCATAAATGATTTCTCATCATGAGAAAATTGTCGGACACCCGATCCGACCCCGTTGACTTTGACTTTGACCAAGTTTGACTTTTAGTCAAACTTAACCAAACGATTATACAATCGTTCTAACATACTTAACTACTTGTATCGTGCATGAAACTTGACAAATTGATTCACATGCTAAATAAATCGAGTCGTAACGAGCCATAGGACTAATTGAACATCTTTGACCAATCGTGACTATCGTTATTGATACAACCTATTTGTTTAGGTCAAGACTAGCATTGTTCTTTGCACACATTTACTTGTTGAAGTACTTTACTGCTCGTGCATTCAAGGTGAGATCATAGTCCCACTTTTACTCTTTTTGAACTTACATTTGGGATGAGAAAACATAAACATTTCTTTACTAAGTGAACACAAGTACAGGAAAACAAACATTCTACATACGAGTTTAGAACAAAATCCTCAATTCGATTATCATTAGTTACACTTGCCGGGTGTAAGCGAGAACTTATGTTGTATGGATCCATATGGGTTTGACAAACCCTCATTCAAACGGTTCGCTACCGTTTACGAATGAACTATCTTTTCGAGAAACAGTGTATGTTCTAGCACTAAGTGATGGGGTTCAATGGAAGGAAATGTTAAGCATTGATAATTGGGTGCTCGTGAAACAAACTTTTGGAATGTATTACTATTAAATTCATTGATGCAAATCTTGTGGTTCACTTATACTTACTTACTTAAACCTATGATTTCACCAACGTTTTCGTTGACAGATTTCTATGTTTTTCTCAGGTCCTTGAACGATACATGATACATGCTTCCGCTCATTATTTTGATACTTGCATTGGATGTCGAGTATATATGCATACATGGAGCGTCTTTTGGATACTTTTAAATTGTGTCGCATAAGTTTCATTTGTACTTAAAACTTTGTATCGTAACTTGTGGTGGAACTATTCTTGTAAACTTGAACAACCTTTACATTTGAAATGAATGCGACATATCTTTTGGTCAAACGTTGTTTTAAAGACTTATGACCACGTAACGGGACCTAAGTAGACGGCGCCGTAAATGATGATTTGGTCGGGTCACTACAGATGGTATCAGAGCGTTGGTTGTAGGGATTTAGAGTTCATTAGTGTCAACCCCGAGTCATAGGGTACATTGGTGAGTCTAGACTACAACCGGCATATAGACTTGAAGTAGGAATTACTTGACTACTTGTGCATTTATACTCGAACGCTTCTACTCATATCTACTCTTAGTTCATCTTAATCTCACGTTGTTTAACTTGATTGACGCGCCACCTTGACTATATGAAATGATGTCGAATGCACATATGAATCAGGGTAATATAATTTCCGGGATTATATTACGGTGACTCATATGAACGTTCCGACATTATGACATAAAGAATTTAAGGCGAGTCGAGGAAAAACTTCTCGTTATCTTTATTCTATATCACGGTTAGTATTATTGAGAATACTAATCAATGATATTCTTGTGTCTTGAATGAACAATGGCTCCTCGTCGTGTACGCCGCAATGAAACTCCCGAACAAGCTCTCGAACGGATGATAGCCACCGCCGTAGATGCGGCCATGGCCGGTCACTCAGCCAACAACAATAATAATAACAACCACAACAACAACAACAACAACAACCAAGGAGCCGGTAACTCTAGCGAAGGGTGCTCCTACAAAGCTTTCATGGGGTGCAAACCCCACACTTATGATGGAACCGGGGGACCGGTTGTGCTTACTCGTTGGTTTGAACAAACCGAGGCCGTCTTTAGCATAAGCGGTTGCCGGGATCAAGACAAGGTCAAATACTCCACTCACACTTTCTCCGAAATTGTTCTAACATGGTGGAACACCTATGTTCAATCGGTGGGTACCGATGAAGCTCATGCCCTCTCTTGGGCCGATCTAAAGGAAAAGATGATTGTTGAATATTTTCCGCGCGAAGAAACCCGAAAGCTTGAGGAAGAACTAAGAGCTTTGAAAGCGGTCGGAAACGATCTTAAAGCTTATAATCAACGTTTCGCCGAACTATCCTTGATGTGTCCTAATATTGTTAACCCCGAATCTCAAAAGATTGAGCTCTACATGCTCGGTCTTCCAAAAAGCATCAAACAAGGGGTGATGTCATCCAAACCCACTACTCATCAAGCCGCTATGAACATGGCTCGCCAACTAATTGAAACGGTTGACGAAATCGTAGTGCCGGCTCCTAAGGCCGAGGACAAGTCGGGTGGCAACAAAAGGAAATGGGAAGCCACTCCATCAACCAACTACAACAACAACACCTTCACCAAAAAGCCCTTCAACAATGACGGCAAGAGGGGTTATGCCGGGAACCTACCTCTTTGCAACAAATGCAACAAACATCACTTTGGTGAATGTGGCAAGTTAATTTGCCACCGGTGCCAAGGAGTTGGTCATAAGGCCAACGATTGTAAAAGTGCCACTCCCGTTGCTCGAAAGTGGCCCAATGCACCAAAGACGGGCACTTGTTACGAATGTGGTCAAACGGGTCATTATAGAAATGCATGCCCAAAGAAGAAAGCCAACCCCAACAACCGAGGCCGAGCCTTTAACATCAACACCGAGGAAGCCCGAGATGACAATGAACTAGTCACGGGTACGTTTCTTCTTAACAACTCTTATGTTACTTGCTTATTCGATTCGGGTGCCGATAAATGTTTTGTGTCCAAGACTTTAGCTCCTACCATTTGCACTCCACCACACCCTTTAGATACTACTTATTCCATCGAAGTGGCCGACGGAAAACTCTTAAGTGCCGACACATATTACCGGGGGTGTACTTTGAACATTTTGGGTAAGGAATTTGAAATTGACTTGATACCCATGGAACTAGGAAGCTTTGATGTAATAATCGGTATGAATTGGTTAGTCAAAACGAAATCTCACATTCTTTGTGATCTTAACGCAATCCGAATTCCTATCGAGAATGGTGAACCTTTGATCGTCTATGGCGATAAGAGTTGCACCGGACTCAACCTCGTTTCGTGTATTAAAGTTAGAAAACTACTCCGTAAGGGTTGTTTTGCGATCCTTGCTCACGTTAAGAAAGTCGAGTCCGATGAGAAGCACATCAATGATGTGCCAATTGTTAGTGACTATTCCGATGTATTTCCCGACGAATTGCCGGGTCTTCCGCCTCATCGACCGGTTGAATTCCAAATCGATCTTATTCCGGGAGCCGCACCCATAGCGCGTGCACCATATAGACTCGCTCCATCTGAAATGCAAGAATTGCAAAGTCAAATCCAAGAACTACTTGATCGTGGTTTTATCCAACCTAGCCATTCACCTTGGGGCGCTCCGATTTTGTTTGTTAAAAAGAAAGACGGATCCCTACGAATGTGCATTGATTATCGTGAACTAAATAAATTGACAGTTAGGAACCGATATCCTCTTCCTCGCATCGATGACCTCTTTGATCAACTACAAGGGTCTTGTGTATATTCGAAAATCGATCTCCGCTCGGGTTATCATCAATTGAGGGTTAAGGGGGAAGATGTCTCCAAAACCGCTTTCCGAACTCGTTATGGTAGTTATGAATTCCTTGTCATGCCATTTGGTCTCACTAATGCACCGGCGGTGTTCATGGATCTTATGAACCGCGTGTGCAAACCGTATCTCGATAAATTTGTTATTGTGTTCATCGATGACATATTGATCTATTCTAAAAATGAAGAAGAGCACGAACAACATCTCCGACTTGTGCTTGAACTTTTAAGACAAGAACAACTCTATGCCAAATTCTCCAAGTGTGAATTTTGGTTAAAGGAAGTTCAATTTCTTGGTCATGTTGTAGGTGACCAAGGTATTAAAGTCGATCCAACGAAAATCGAAGCCATTAGCAAATGGGAGACTCCTACTACTCCTACTCACATTCGTCAATTTTTGGGTCTCGCCGGGTACTATCGTAGATTCATCGAAAACTTCTCTTTGGTTGCACGTCCTCTAACCGCATTGACTCACAAGGGAAAGAAATTCATCTGGGCGACCGAACATGAGTCCGCATTCCAAATCTTGAAAACGAAGCTAACCACCGCTCCTATCTTGTCACTTCCCGAAGGCAATGATGACTTTGTTGTATATTGTGATGCCTCGAAACATGGTTTTGGGTGTGTATTGATGCAACGAACGAAAGTCATTGCTTATGCTTCTCGACAACTCAAAATTCATGAACGAAACTATACGACACATGATCTCGAACTCGGAGCCGTTGTCTTTGCACTTAAAATGTGGAGACACTATCTTTACGGGACCAAGAGTACTATCTTTACCGACCACAAAAGCCTCCAACACATTTTCGATCAAAAGCAACTAAACATGAGACAACGAAGGTGGATTGAAACCTTAAACGATTACGATTGCGAGCTTCGTTACCATCCCGGGAAGACAAATGTAGTAGCCGATGCCTTAAGTCGAAAAGAAAGAGCGGTGCCTCTTCGTGTCCGAGCCTTAAACATCACCATCCACACAAACCTTAATAGCCAAATTCGGGTAGCCCAAGATGAGGCTCTCAAGGATGAAAACCTTTCACACGAGCTCTTGAACATTCTCGTCTCTCGATTCGAAATTAGGGAGACCGGACTCCGATATTACGCCGAAAGGATTTGGGTGCCTAGTTATGGGGACCTACGAAGCCTTATTTTAGATGAAGCCCATAAGTCACGATACTCGATTCACCCCGGTGCCAATAAGATGTACCACGACCTTAAACAACTATATTGGTGGCCGAACATCAAAAGGGACGTAGCTACTTATGTTTCCAAGTGTTTGACATGTTCCAAAGTCAAAGCCGAACACCAAAGACCGTCCGGACTACTTCAACAACCCGAGATCCCGCAATGGAAGTGGGAAAGGATAACGATGGATTTTATCACCAAGCTACCAAAAACGACGGGCGGTTATGATACCATTTGGGTTATTGTTGACCGTCTCACCAAATCCGCACACTTCCTTGCCATGAAAGAAACGGACAAAATGGAGAAACTTGCACAACTTTACATTAAGGAGATCGTAGCCCGACACGGTATACCTTTATCGATTATCTCCGACCGAGATGGCCGTTTCGTTTCTAGATTTTGGCGTACATTGCAAGAAGCGTTGGGAACGCGTTTAGACATGAGCACCGCATATCATCCTCAAACCGATGGACAAAGCGAACGTACAATTCAAACCTTAGAGGACATGTTACGAGCTTGCGTGGTTGATTTCGGAAAAGCTTGGGACAAGCACTTACCTCTCACCGAGTTCTCTTACAACAATAGTTATCACGCGAGTATTAAAGCCGCACCTTTTGAAGCGCTATATGGCCGCAAATGTCGTTCACCTCTTTGTTGGGCCGAGGTAGGCGACGTGCAAATCACCGGACCCGAACTCATTCACGAAACCACCGAGAAAATCGTTCAAATCCGAGATAGGCTTAGGACGGCCCGAAGTCGTCAAAAGAGCTATACCGACAAACGACGCAACGATCTTGAATTTCAAGTCGGTGACCGAGTAATGTTAAAAGTCGCACCTTGGAAGGGTGTAATCCGTTTTGGGAAACGCGGGAAGCTAAATCCGCGGTATATTGGTCCTTTCGAAATCTTGGAGCGTATTGGAACCGTTGCTTATCGTTTAGATCTTCCGCCTCAATTGAACTCCGTTCATCCTACCTTCCATGTATCTAACTTGAAAAAGTGTCTTGCCGAACCCGATATCGTCATCCCTCTGGAAGAACTTACTATGGATGACAAACTTCATTTTGTGGAGGAACCGGTTGAAATTGTGGACACCTCCGTCAAGACATTGAAACAAAGTCGAATCCCGATTGTCAAGGTTCGTTGGGATGCCAAAAGAGGACCCGAGTTTACTTGGGAAAGACAAGATCAAATGCAAAGGAAGTATCCTCATCTATTTGTGAATTCAGAAACGCAAGATCTCGAGGAAGAAACAACGACTACTACGCCTACTTAAATTTCGGGACGAAATTTCTTTTAAGGAGTAGGTAATGTAACATCCCGCCTTTTTCCATTTTCTTTTCCGTTATACTAATTTAAACTCCGTTATATGTTTATAACATCTCCCGTTAATACGCGTTTTAAAATATTCCGTTTAGGTATTTTCCGCACCCGACTACAAACTCGAGGGACTAAAATTGACACGGGGCAAACTAGTTGACTAAGTCACCTAGTCTACCCCAATCACCACCATTCAACCATCTCTCACTCTCTCTCTCTTTCTCTCTAGCAAGAACACACCCAATTTCCAAATTCATTCAATCATCATCTAAATTCGATCTAGGAGGCTTACAACAAAATAAACTACATATTTGGAATCCTCTCTTCATCCTCTTCAATTTGATACCAACTTCATCTCATTTGGGTAACTTTCTAAAATCACTAATTTTATGTGTTCTTGAGATTTTTGAGTTATAAAGTTGTTAATTAGTGTCTATGGCTCATTGTGATGTCGTGTATGTAATTTGTATGCTCGATTCGTTGTTTTTGGTGTAACTAGTTCAGTATGAAAATTACTTGCTAAATCCTTGATTTTGGATGATCAAATGTTGTTAGATTGTTAAAGTGCATGTTTTAAAAGTGTTACTAGTATCATTAGCTTCGTTTTCATGTATAGGTTGATTAAGGAAACTCCAAGAACATGATTAGTGATTTTGTGAACTTGGATTAGGGTTTGATAAGCTTTAGATGAACTTTTGATGCACCAAATGCTATAAAATATTGTAGATAAGAATTTTGTTACAATGTGTGTTTGATCACCTTCAAAACGGCATATCACATGTGTGAATTGGATTCCCGAAACTTAAAATGCATTTGATGAACTTGAAACTTTGAAAATGGATTCTTAATGATCACTTGACGGAAAATCGGTTATTGAAATTGATGTTTTTGTTTGATGAAACGTGTTTAGTTGTTTTCCTTGTCAAATTACCTTTCCGACGATATATAGTATGCATTTTGGATGTTTTCGGTTCATAAAATATGTTAATTTGAGTTTTGGTTCGTGACTTGGACCATTTTTCTGCAAACTGCATGTTTCCCAGGTATTGCGCGCCGCGCATATACCCGCGCGCCGCGCAAAATTAGAAATCCCAGATGTTTGCCTTCGTGGTTAAGTTCTGACCAGGATTTACACTTGGGTGCGCGCCGCGCAACCCTTTGCGCGCCGCGCATATGCCCAGCTCATTTTAGTTTTTATTTTTCCTTTCACAAAATGTTTTCCGCTTAACCGTAACTCCGATTAACATGAAACTTGGCCATTCTGCTCATAAATGATTTCTCATCATGAGAAAATTGTCGGACACCCGATACGACCCCGTTGACTTTGACTTTGACCAAGTTTGACTTTTAGTCAAACTTAACCAAACGATTATACAATCGTTCTAACATACTTAACTACTTGTATCGTGCATGAAACTTGACAAATTGATTCACATGCTATATAAATCGAGTCGTAACGAGCCATAGGACTAATTGAACATCTTTGACCAATCGTGACTATCGTTATTGATACAACCTATTTGTTTAGGTCAAGACTAACATTGTTCTTTGCACACATTTACTTGTTGAAGTACTTTACTGCTCGTGCATTCAAGGTGAGATCATAGTCCCACTTTTACTCTTTTTGAACTTACATTTGGGATGAGAAAACATAAACATTTCTTTACTAAGTGAACACAAGTACAGGAAAACAAACATTCTACATACGAGTTTAGAACAAAATCCTCAATTCGATTATCATTAGTTACACTTACCGGGTGTAAGCGAGAACTTATGTTGTATGGATCCATATGGGTTTGACAAACCCTCATTCAAACGGTTCGCTACCGTTTACGAATGAAATATATTTTCGAGAAACAGTGTATGTTCTAGCACTAAGTAATGGGGTTCAATGGAAGGAAATGTTAAGCATTGATAATTGGGTGCTCGTGAAACAAACTTTTGGAATGTATTACTATTAAATTCATTGATGCAAATCTTGTGGTTCACTTGTACTTACTTACTTAAACCTATGATTTCACCAACGTTTTCGTTGACAGATTTCTATGTTTTTCTCAGGTCCTTGAACGATACATGATACATGCTTCCGCTCATTATTTTGATACTTGCATTGGATGTCGAGTATATATGCATACATGGAGCGTCTTTTGGATACTTTTAAATTGTGTCGCATAAGTTTCATTTGTACTTAAAACTTTGTATCGTAACTTGTGGTGGAACTATTCTTGTAAACTTGAACAACCTTTACATTTGAAATGAATGCGACATATCTTTTGGTCAAACGTTGTTTTAAAGACTTATGACCACGTAACGGGACCTAAGTAGACGGCGCCGTAAATGATGATTTGGTCGGGTCGCTACAACGACTTCCTTCAAATACAGTTGTGCTAACTTCTCCATCTTGTCATCTTCTCTTATTGGCAGGAAGTGTGCTGATTTGGTGAGACGATCAACTATTACCCAAATAGTATCAAAACCACTTGTAGTCCTTGGCAATTTAGTGATGAAATCCATGGTAATGTTTTCCCATTTCCATTCCGGGATTTCGGGTTGTTGAAGTTGACCTGATGGTTTCTGATGCTCAGCTTTGACCTTAGAACACGTCAAACATTCTCCTACGTATTTAGCAACATCGGCTTTCATACCCGGCCACCAAAAATGTTTCTTGAGATCCTTGTACATCTTCCCCGTTCCAGGATGTATTGAGTATCTGGTTTTATGAGCTTCTCTAAGTACCATTTCTCTCATATCTCCAAATTTTGGTACCCAAATCCTTTCAGCCCTATACCGGGTTCCGTCTTCCCGAATATTAAGATACTTCTCCAATCCTTTGGGTATTTCATCCTTTAAATTTCCCTCTTTTAAAACTCCTTGTTGCGCCTCCTTTATTTGAGTAGTAAGATTATTATGAATCATTATATTCATAGATTTTACTCGAATGGGTTCTCTGTCCTTCCTGCTCAAGGCATCGGCTACCACATTTGCCTTCCCCGGGTGGTAACGAATCTCAAAGTCGTAATCATTCAACAATTCAATCCACCTACGCTGCCTCATATTCAGTTGTTTCTGATTAAATATGTGTTGAAGACTTTTGTGGTCGGTATATATAATACTTTTAACCCCATATAAGTAGTGCCTCCAAGTCTTTAATGCAAAAACAACCGCGCCTAATTCCAAATCATGCGTCGTACAATTTTGCTCGTGAATCTTCAATTGTCTAGACGCATAAGCAATCACCTTCGTTCGTTGCATTAATACACAACCGAGACCTTGCTTTGATGCGTCACAATAAATCACAAAATCATCATTCCCTTCAGGCAATGACAGTATAGGTGCCGTAGTTAGCTTTTTCTTCAATAACTGAAACGCTTTCTCTTGTTCATCCTTCCATTCAAATTTCTTCCCTTTATGCGTTAATGCAGTCAAGGGTTTTGCTATTCTGGAAAAGTCTTGGATGAACCTTCTGTAGTAACCAGCTAGTCCTAAAAACTGGCGTATGTGTTTCGGAGTTTTCGGGGTTTCCCACTTTTCAACAGTTTCTATCTTTGCCGGATCCACCTTAATACCTTCTTTGTTCACTATGTGACCGAGGAATTGAACTTCTTCCAACCAAAATGCACACTTTGAAAACTTAGCGTACAATTCTTCCTTCCTCAATACTTCTAACACCTTTCTCAAATGTTCACCGTGTTCTTGGTCATTCTATGAGTAAATAAGTATGTCATCAATGAAAACAATGACAAACTTGTCAAGGTATGGTCCACACACTCAGTTCATAAGGTCCATGAACACAGTTGGTGCATTAGTTAAACCAAACGGCATGACCATAAACTCGTAATGACCGTAACGTGTTCTGAAAGCAGTCTTTGGAATATCATCTTCTTTCACCCGCATTTGATGATACCCGGAACGTAAGTCAATCTTTGAATAAACAGATGAGGCTTGTAGTTGATCAAATAAGTCGTCGATTCTCGGTAGTGGGTAGCGGTTCTTGATGGTAAGTTTGTTCAACTCTCGGTAGTCGATACACAACCTGAATGTACCATCTTTCTTCTTGACAAACAAAACAGGAGCTCCCCACGGTGATGTGCTTGGTCGAATGAAACCACGCTCTAAAAGTTCTTGTAATTGGCTTTGCAGTTCTTTTATCTCGCTGGGTGCGAGTCTGTAAGGAGCACGAGCTATTGGTGCAGCTCCTGGTACAAGATCTATTTGAAATTCAACAAATCGATGTGGGGGTAATCCCGGTAATTCTTTCGGAAATACATCGGGAAATTCTTTTGCAATGGGAACATCATTGATGCTCTTTTCTTCAGTTTGTACTTTCTCGACGTGTGCTAGAACAGCATAGCAACCTTTTCTTATTAGTTTTTGTGCCTTCAAATTACTAATAAGATGTAGCTTCGTGTTGCCCTTTTCTCCGTACACCATTAAGGGTTTTCCTTTTTCTCGTATAATGCGAATTGCATTTTTGTAACAAACGATCTCTGCTTTCACTTCTTTCAACCATTCCATACCGATTATCACATCAAAACTCCCTAACTCTACTGGTATCAAATCAATCTTAAATGTTTCGCTAACCAGTTTAATTTCTCGATTCCGACATATATTATCTGCTGAAATTAATTTACCATTTGCTAATTCGAGTAAAAATTTACTATCCAAAGGCGTCAATGGACAACTTAATTTAGCACAAAAATCTCTACTCATATAGCTTCTATCCGCACCCGAATCAAATAAAACGTAAGCAGATTTATTGTCAATAAGAAACGTACCCGTAACAAGCTCCGGGTCTTCCTGTGCCTCTGCCGCATTAATATTGAAAACTCTTCCGCGGCCTTGTCCATTCATGTTCTCCTGGTTCGGGCAATTTCTAATAATGTGGCCCGGTTTTCCACATTTATAACAAACTACATTGGCATAACTTGCTCCGACACTACTTGCTCCGCCATTACTCGTTCCGACACTATTTGTTCCTTTCGTTCTATTAACCCCTGGTCCGTAGACCTCACACTTCGCCGCGCTATGACCATTTCTTTTACACTTGTTGCAAAATTTGGTGCAGAACCCCGAGTGATACTTTTCACACCTTTGGCATAGCTGCTTCTGATTGTTGTTGTTGTTGTTGCGGTTATTATTGTTGTTGGGATGATTGTTGTAGTTGCTGTTGTTGTTGTTGGGCCGTTTGTTGTAGTTGCGATTGATGTTGTGATTGTTGGGATAATTGTTGCGATTATTGTTGTAATTGCTGTTGTTGTTGTATTGGTGATTCTTATCACCGTTTTCCTCCCACTTTCTTTTGACTTGCTTCACATTGGCCTCTTCAGCAGTCTGTTCTTTAATTCTTTCTTCAATCTGGTTCACTAGTTTGTGAGCCATTCTACATGCCTGTTGTATGGAGGCGGGCTCGTGTGAACTTATATCTTCTTGGATTCTTTCCGGTAATCCTTTCACAAACGCTTCGATCTTCTCTTCCTCATCTTCGAATGCTCCCGGACACAATAGGCACAATTCTGTGAATCATCTTTCGTACGTGGTAATATCAAATCCTTGGGTTCGTAACCCTCTAAGTTCTGTCTTGAGCTTATTGACCTCGGTTCTGGGACGGTACTTCTCGTTCATCAAGTGCTTGAATGCTGACCACGGTAATGCGTACGCATCGTCTTGTCCCACTTGTTCTAGATAGGTATTCCACCATGTTAACGCAGAACCTGTGAAGGTATGCGTAGCGTACTTCACTTTGTCTTCTTCAGTACACTTACTTATGGCAAACACCGATTCGACCTTCTCGATCCACCGTTTCAATCCGATCGGTCCTTCGGTTCCATCAAATTCCAAAGGTTTGCAGGCAGTGAATTCTTTGTAGGTGCATCCTACACGATTTCCTGTACTGCTAGATCCAAGGTTATTGTTGGTATGTAGCGCAGCCTGTACTGCGGCTATGTTTGAAGCTAGAAAAGTACGTAATTCCTCTTCATTCATATTCACGGTGTGTCGAGTAGTCGGTGCCATTTCCTTCAAAATAGTCAAATGGAACAAGTTAATCATACAGAATATTATGAGTAGTTAATAGTATTTCGTAGCATAATATGAGCTCATTTATAAAAGCTTTTTCTTCATATTAGCGTTTTATAAGTTTAAATTCGGGTATTACCTACCCGTTAAGTTCATACTTAGTAGCTAATATACAATTCAACTACTACAATTCTATATGAAAAACTGATTATAATAATATTTCGCGTTCAAACTTTTACACAATATTTTACAAACTTACAATACCGCTTATTTTACATATAGCATGAAATATAGCACACAATAAATTTGATACAAGATGGTTGTGAAGATAATTCTAGCTAGTACACAAGTCGTTCAGCAAAGGCAATAAAGACACGTAATTCATACGTCCAGAAACAAGTCATGCATTTTGGTTTTACTAGGATTACTTCCCATCCTTGGTCTTGTGGAACATAACCGTTATGGCCGTTGATAAGACAGCGTGTTGTAACGTCGTCAAAGGGACGAGGGTTATGTAATGTCCAACAGTCCCGTAACAATCTAAAAACCTCATTTCTTACCCCAATTACCGACTCCGTCACTTGTGGAAACGTTTTGTTTAATAGTTGTAGCCCGATGTTCTTGTTCTCACTTTGGTGAGAAGCGAACATTACTAATACGTAAGCATAACATGCTTCTTTATGTTGCATGTTAGCTGCTTTTTCTAAATCACGAACTCCAATATTCGGATATATTGAGTCAAAATAATTTCTTAACCCATTGCGTAAAATAGCATTTGGGTTCCCCGCAATATATGCGTCAAAGTAAACACATCGTAACTTATAGATTTCCCAATGTGATATCCCCCATCTTTCGAACGAAAGCCTTTTATAAACCAAGACATTCTTGGAACGTTCTTCGAATGTCTTACAAACTGATCTCGCCTTAAATAGTTGTGCCGAGGAATTCTGACCGACTCTAGACAAGATTTCATCAATCATGTCTCCGGGTAGGTCTCTTAAAATATTGGGTTGTCTATCCATTTTATGTTTTTATACTGTAAAATAGACAAGAGTTAGATTCATAAAAAAAATACTTATTAATACAAGCAATTTTTACATATATCTTAAAGCATAAGCACACTATATTACATATATTACACCACACGAATACAACTATCTTATTCCGACTCGCTTGTTTCTTCTTTTTCGGTTTTGGTTCGTTTTGCCAAGTTTCTAGGGATATATGATGTTCCCCTAATACGAGCCATCGTTATCCACATTGGTTTAGAAAAACCTGGTTTTTTAGAGGTTCCCGGGTCATTATTACAACTTAAGGACTTCGGGGGTTGACGATACATATAAAGTTCATCGGGGTTGGAATTAGATTTCTCTATTTTTATGCCCTTTTCCTTATTATTTTCTTTTGCCTTTTTAAATTCAGTTGGGGTAATTTCTATAACATCATCAGAATTTTTGTCAGAATCCGATTCATCGGAGAATTGGTAATCCTCCCAATATTTTGCTTCCTTGGCAGAAACACCAATGACCATAATTAACCTTGGTTGGTTGGTTGAGGATTTTCTTTTACTTAACCGTTTTATTATTTCCCCCACCGGTTCTATTTCTTCATCCGGTTCCGATTCTTCTTCCGGTTCCGATTCTTCTTCCGGTTCCGACTCTTCTTCCGGTTCCTCTTCGGGAACTTGTGAATCAGTCCACGAATCATTCCAATTTACATTTGACTCTTCATTATTATTAGGTGAGTCAATGGGACTTGTTCTAGAGGTAGACATCTATCACATAATATCAAACGCGTTAAGAGATTAATATATCACATAATATTCACATGTTAAAAATATATAGTTTCCAACAAAATTTGTTAAGCAATCATTTTTCAAGTAAACACGGTCGAAGTCCAGACTCACTAATGCATCATAACAAACTCGATAAGACACACTAATGCAAAATTCTGGTTCTCTAAGACCAACGCTCGGATACCAACTGAAATGTCCCGTTCTTATTGATTAAAAACGTTCCATATTAATTGATTTCGTTGCGAGGTTTTGACCTCTATATGAGACGTTTTTCAAAGACTGCATTCATTTTTAAAACAAACCATAACCTTTATTTCATTAATAAAGGTTTAAAAAGCTTTACGTAGATTATCAAATAATGATAATCTAAAATATCCTGTTTACACACGACCATTACATAATGGTTTACAATACAAATATGTTACAACAAAATAAGTTTCTTGAATGCAGTTTTTACACAATATCATACAAGCATGGACTCCAAATCTCGTCCTTATTTAAGTATGCGACAGCGGAAGCTCTTAATAATCACCTGAGAATAAACATGCTTTAAACGTCAACAAAAATGTTGGTGAGTTATAGGTTTAACCTATATATATCAAATCGTAACAATAGACCACAAGATTTCATATTTCAATACACATCCCATACATAGAGATAAAAATCATTCATATGGTGAACACCTGGTAACCGACATTAACAAGAAGCATATATAAGAATATCCCCATCATTCCGGGACACCCTTCGGATATGATATAAATTTCGAAGTACTAAAGCATCCGGTACTTTGGATGGGGCTTGTTGGAACCGATAGATCTATCTTTAGGATTCGCGTCAATTAGGGTGTCTGTTCCCTAATTCTTAGATTACCAGACAATAAAAAGGGCATATTCGATTTCGATAATTCAACCATAGAATGTAGTTTCACGTACTTGTGTTTATTTTGTAAATCATTTATAAAACCTGCATGTATTCTCATCCCAAAAATATTAGATTTTAAAAGTGGGACTATAACTCACTTTCACAGATTTTTACTTCGTCGGGAAGTAAGACTTGGCCACTGGTTGATTCACGAACCTATAACAATATATACATATATATCAAAGTATGTTCAAAATATATTTACAACACTTTTAATATATTTTGATGTTTTAAGTTTATTAAGTCAGCTGTCCTCGTTAGTAACCTACAACTAGTTGTCCACAGTTAGATGTACAGAAATAAATCGATAAATATTATCTTAAATCAATCTACGACCCAGTGTATACGTATCTCAGTATTGATAACAACTCAAACTATATATATTTTGGAATCAACCTCAACCCTGTATAGCTAACTCCAACATTCACATATAGAGTGTCTATGGTTGTTCTGAAATATATATAGATGTGTCGACATGATAGGTAAAAACATTGTATACGTGTCTATGGTATCTCAAGATTACATAATATACAATACAAGTTGATTAAGTTATGGTTGGAATAGATTTGTTACCAATTTTCACGTAGCTAAAATGAGAAAAATTATCCAATCTTGTTTTACCCATAACTTCTTCATTTTAAATCCGTTTTGAGTGAATCAAATTGCTATGGTTTCATATTGAACTCTATTTTATGAATCTAAACAGAAAAAATATAGGTTTATAGTCGGAAAAATAAGTTACAAGTCGTTTTTGTAAAGGTAGTCATTTCAGTCGAAAGAACGACGTCTAGATGACCATTTTAGAAAACATACTTCCACTTTGAGTTTAACCATAATTTTTGGATATAGTTTCATGTTCATAATAAAAATCATTTTCTCAGAATAACAACTTTTAAATCAAAGTTTATCATAGTTTTTAATTAACTAACCCAAAACAGCCCGCGGTGTTACTACGACGGCGTAAATCCGGTTTTACGGTGTTTTTTGTGTTTCCAGGTTTTAAATCATTAAGTTAGCATATCATATAGATATAGAACATGTGTTTAGTTGATTTTAAAAGTCAAGTTAGAAGGGTTAACTTTTGTTTGCGAACAAGTTTAGAATTAACTAAACTATGTTCTAGTGATTACAAGTTTAAACCTTCGAATAAGATAGCTTTATATGTATGAATCGAATGATGTTATGAACATCATTACTACCTTAAGTTCCTTGGATAAACCTACTTGAAAAGAGAAAAATGGATCTAGCTTCAACGGATCCTTGGATGGCTCGAAGTTCTTGAAGCAGAATCATGACACGAAAACAAGTTCAAGTAAGATCATCACTTGAAATAAGATTGTTATAGTTATAGAAATTGAACCAAAGTTTGAATATGATTATTACCTTGTATTAGAATGATAACCTACTGTAAGAAACAAAGATTTCTTGAGGTTGGATGATCACCTTACAAGATTGGAAGTGAGCTACCAAACTTGAAAGTATTCTTGATTTTATGTGACTAGAACTTGTAAAATATATGAAGAACACTTAGAACTTGAAGATAGAACTTGAGAGAGATCAATTAGATGAAGAAAATTGAAGAATGAAAGTGTTTGTAGGTGTTTTTGGTCGTTGGTGTATGGATTAGATATAAAGGATATGTAATTTTGTTTTCATGTAAATAAGTCATGAATGATTACTCATATTTTTGTAATTTTATGAGATATTTCATGCTAGTTGCCAAATGATGGTTCCCACATGTGTTAGGTGACTCACATGGGCTGCTAAGAGCTGATCATTGAAGTGTATATACCAATAGTACATACATCTAAAAGCTGTGTATTGTACGAGTACGAATACGGGTGCATACGAGTAGAATTGTTGATGAAACTGAACGAGGATGTAATTGTAAGCATTTTTGTTAAGTAGAAGTATTTTGATAAGTGTCTTGAAGTCTTTCAAAAGTGTATGAATACATATTAAAACACTACATGTATATACATTTTAACTGAGTCGTTAAGTCATCGTTAGTCGTTACATGTAAATGTTGTTTTGAAACCTTTAGGTTAACGATCTTGTTGAATGTTGTTAACCCAATGTTTATAATATCAAATGAGATTTTAAATTATTATATTATCATGATATTATCATGTATGAATATCTCTTAATATGATATATTTACATTAAATGTCTTTACAACGATAATCGTTACATATATGTCTCGTTTAAAAATCATTAAGTTAGTAGTCTTGTTTTTACATATGTAGTTCATTGTTAATATACTTAATGATATATTTACTTATCATAGTATCTTGTTAACTATATCTAT
Source organism: Rutidosis leptorrhynchoides (assembly GCF_046630445.1). Taxonomy (NCBI): domain Eukaryota; kingdom Viridiplantae; phylum Streptophyta; class Magnoliopsida; order Asterales; family Asteraceae; genus Rutidosis; species Rutidosis leptorrhynchoides. The sequence continues at coordinate 412,497,386 of NC_092333.1, read as the reverse complement.
ATCTATATATATGTCATCATATAGTTTTTACAAGTTTTAACGTTCGTGAATCACCTGTCAACTTGGGTGGTCAATTGTCTATATGAAACATATTTCAATTAATCAAGTCTTAACAAGTTTGATTGCTTAACATGTTGGAAACATTTAATCATGTAAATATCAATCTCAATTAATATATATAAACATGGAAAAGTTTGGGTCACTACACATTATTAGAAATTGCCCGAACCAGGAGAACACGAATGGACAAGGTCGCGGAAGAGTTTTCAATATTAATGCGGCAGAGGCACAGGAAGACCCGGAGCTTGTTACGGGTACGTTTCTTATTGACAATAAATCTGCTTACGTTTTATTTGATTCGGGTGCAAATAGAAGCTATATGAGTAGAGATTTTTGTGCTAAATTAAGTTGTCCATTGACGCCGTTGGATAGTAAATTTTTACTCGAATTAGTGAATGGTAAATTAATTTCAGCAGATAATATATGTCGGAATCGAGAAATTAAACTGGTTAGTGAAACATTTAAGATTGACTTGATACCAGTAGAGTTAGGGAGTTTTGATGTGATAATCGGTATGGACTGGTTGAAAGAAGTGAAAGCAGAGATCGTTTGTTACAAAAATGTAATTCGCATTATACGAGATAAAGGAAAACCCTTAATGGTGTACGGAGAAAAGGGCAACACGAAGCTACATCTTATTAGTAATTTGAAGGCACAAAAACTAATAAGAAAAGGTTGCTATGCTATTCTAGCACACGTCGAGAAAGTACAAACTGAAGAAAAGAGCATCAATGATGTTCCCGTCGCAAAAGAATTTCCCGATGTATTTCCGAAAGAATTACCGGGATTACCGCCACATCGATCCGTTGAATTTCAAATAGATCTTGTACCAGGAGCTGCACCCATAGCTCGTGCTCCTTACAGACTCGCACCCAGTGAGATGAAAGAACTGCAAAGCCAATTACAAGAACTTTTAGAGCGTGGTTTCATTCGACCAAGCACATCACCGTGGGGAGCTCCTGTTTTTTGTTTGTCAAGAAGAAAGATGGTACATTCAGGTTGTGTATCGACTACCGAGAGTTGAACAAACTTACCATCAAGAGCCGCTACCCACTACCGAGAATCGACGACTTATTTGATCAACTACAAGGCTCGTCTATTTATTCAAAGATTGACTTACGTTCAGGGTATCATCAAATGCGGGTGAAAGAAGATGATATTCCAAAGACTGCTTTCAGAATACGTTACGGTCATTACGAGTTTATGGTCATGCCGTTTAGTTTAACTAATGCACCAGCTGTGTTCATGGACCTTATGAACCGAGTGTGTGGACCATACCTTGACAAGTTTGTCATTGTTTTCATTGATGACATACTTATTTACTCAAAGAATGACCAAGAACACTGTGAACATTTGAGAAAGGTGTTAGAAGTATTGAGGAAGGAAGAATTGTACGGTAAATTTTCAAAGTGTGCATTTTGGTTGGAAGAAGTTCAATTCCTCGGTCACATAGTGAACAAAAAAGGTATTAAGGTAGATCCGGCAAAGATAGAAACTGTTGAAAAGTGGGAAACCCCGAAAACTCCGAAACACATACGCTAGTTTTTAGGACTAGCTGGTTACTACAGAAGGTTCATCCAAGACTTTTCCAGAATAGCAAAACCCTTGACTGCATTAACGCATAAAGGGAAGAAATTTGAATGGAAGGATGAACAAGAGAAAGCGTTTCAGTTATTGAAGAAAAAGCTAACTACGGCACCTATATTGTCATTTCCTGAAGGGAATGATGAGTTTGTGATTTATTGTGATGCATCAAAGCAAGGTCTCAGTTGTGTATTAATGCAATGAACGAAGGTGATTGCTTATGCGTCTAGACAATTGAAGATTCACGAGCAAAATTATACGACGCATGATTTGGAATTAGGCGCGGTTGTTTTTGCATTAAAGACTTGGAGGCACTACTTATATGGGGTCAAAAGTATTATATATACCGACCACAAAAGTCTTCAACACATATTTAATCAGAAACAACTGAATATGAGGCAGCGTAGGTGGATTGAATTGTTGAATGATTACGACTTTGAGATTCGTTACTACCCGGGGAAGGCAAATGTGGTAGCCGACGCCTTGAGCAGGAAGGACAGAGAACCCATTCGAGTAAAATCTATGAATATAATGATTCACAATAACCTTACTACTCAAATAAAGGAGGCGCAACAAGGAGTTTTAAAAGAGGGAAATTTAAAGGATGAAATACCCAAAGGATCGGAGAAGCATCTTAAAATTCGGGAAGACGGAACCCGGTATAGGGCTGAAAGGATTTGGGTACCAAAATTTGGAGATATGAGAGAAATGGTACTTAGAGAAGCTCATAAAACCAGATACTCAATACATCCTGGAATGAGGAAGATGTACAAGGATCTCAAGAAACATTTTTGGTGGCCGGGTATGAAAGCCGATGTTGCTAAATACGTAGGAGAATGTTTGACGTGTTCTAAGGTCAAAGCTGGGCATCAGAAACCATCAGGTCTACTTCAACAACCCGAAATCCCGGAATGGAAATGGGAAAACATTACCATGGATTTCATCACTAAATTGCCAAGGACTGCAAGTGGTTTTGATACTATTTGGGTAATAGTTGATCGTCTCACCAAATCAGCACTCTTCCTGCCAATAAGAGAAGATGATAAGATGGAGAAGTTAGCACGACTGTATTTGAAGGAAGTCGTCTCCAGACATGGAATACCAATCTTTATTATCTCTGATAGGGATGGCAGATTTATTTCAAGATTCTGGCAGACATTACAGCAAGCAGTAGGAACTCGTCTAGACATGAGTACTGCCTATCATCCACAAACTGATGGACAGAGCGAAAGGACGATACAAATGCTTGAAGACATGCTACGAGCATGTGTTATTGATTTCGGAAACAGTTGGGATCGACATCTACCGTTAGCAGAATTTTCCTACAACAACAGCTACCATTCAAGCATTGACATGGCGCCATTTGAAGCACTTTATGGTAGAAAGTGCAGGTCTTCGATTTGTTGGAGTGAAGTGGGGGATAGACAGATTACGGGTCCGGAGATAATACAAGAAACTACCGAGAAGATCATCCAAATTCAACAACGGTTGAAAACCGCCCAAAGTCGACAAAAGAGCTACGCTGACATTAAAAGAAAAGATATAGAAATTGAAATTAGAGATATGGTCATGCTTAAAGTTGCACCTTGGAAAGGCGTTGTTCGATTTGGTAAACGAGGGAAATTAAATCCAAGGTATATTGGACCATTCAAGATTATTGATCGTGTCGGACCAGTAGCTTACCGACATGAGTTACCTCAACAACTCGCGGCTGTACATAACACTTTCCACGTCTCGAATTTGAAGAAATGTTTTGCTAAAGAAGATCTCACTATTCCGTTAGATGAAATCCAAATCAACGAAAAACTTCAATTTATCGAAGAACCAGTCGAAATAATGGATCGTGAGGTTAAAAGACTTAAGCAAAACAAGATACCAATTGTTAAGGTTCGATGGAATGCTCGTAGAGGACCCGAGTTCACCTGGGAACGAGAAGATCAGATGAAGAAGAAATATCCGCATTTATTTCCAGAATATACGTCAACACCTCCAACTGCTTAAAATTTCGGGACGAAATTTATTTAACGGGTAGGTACTGTAGTCACCCGAACTTTTCCATGTTTATATATATATTAAATGAAATTGTTATTTACATGATTAAGTGTTTCCAACATATTAAGCAATCAAACTTGTTAAGACTTGATTAATTGAAATAGGTTTCATATAGACAATTGACCACCCAAGTTGACCGGTGATTCACGAACGTTAAAACTTGTAAAAACTATACGATGACATATATATGGTTATATATATAGTTTACATATAGGCATTTTAACAATGAGTTATATACATAAAAATGAGACTATTAATTTAAGAAACTCGAAAATGATATATATAACGATTATCGTTATAACAACGTCTTACTAGGTACATATGAATCATATTAAGATATTGATACACTTGGTTAATTATGTTAAATGATAAGTATTAACAATGAAATACATATGTAAAAATAAGACTACTAATTTAATGATTTCGAAACGAGACATATATGTAACGATTATCGTTGTAACGACATTTAACTGTATATACATCATACTAAGATATATTATATATCATAATATCATGATAATATAACAATTTAACATCTCATTTGTTATAATAAACAATGGGTTAACAACATTCAACAAGATCGTTAACCTAAAGGTTTCAAAACAACATTTACATGTAACGACTAACGATGACTTAACGACTCAGTTAAAATGTATATACATGTAGTGTTTTAATATGTATTCATACACTTTTGAAAGACTTCAAGACACTTATCAAAATACTTTTACTTAACAAAAATGCTTACAATTACATCCTTGTTCAGTTTCATCAACAATTCTACTCGTATGCACCCGTATTCGTACTCGTACAATACACAGCTTTTAGATATATGTACTATTGGTATATACACTCCAATGATCAGCTCTTAGCATCCCATGTGAGTCACCTAACACATGTGGGAACCATCATTTGGCAACTAGCATGAAATATTTCATAAAATTACAAAAATATGAGTAATCATTCATGACTTATTTACATGAAAACAAAATTACATATCCTTTATATCTAATCCATACACCAACGACCAAAAACACCTACAAACACTTTCATTCTTCAATTTTCTTCATCTAATTGATCTCTCTCAAGTTCTATCTTCAAGTTCTAAGTGTTCTTCATAAATTACAAAAGTTCTAGTTTCATAAAATCAAGAATACTTCCAAGATTGCAAGTTTACTTCCAAGTTTTCTAAATCCATTCCAAGTAATCATCCAAGATCAAGAAACCTTTGTCACTTACAGTAAGTTATCTTTCTAATACAAGGTAATAATCATATTCAAACTTTTATTCAATTTCTATAACTATAACAATCTTATTTCGAGTGGAAATCTTACTTGAAATTGTTTTCGTGTCATGATTCTGCTTCAAGAACTTTCAAGCCATCCAAGGATCCTTTGAAGCTAGATCTATTTTTCTCATTTCCAGTAGGTTTATCCAAGGAACTTGAGGTAGTAATGATGTTCATAACATCATTCGATTCATACATATAAAGCTATCTTATTCGAAGGTTTAAACTTGTAATCACTAGAACATAGTTTAGTTAATTCTAAACTTGTTCGCAAATAAAAGTTAATCCTTCTAACTTGACTTTTAAAATCAACTAAACACATGTTCTATATCTATATGATATTCTAACTTAATGATTTAAAACCTGGAAACACGAAAAACACCGTAAAACCGGATTTACGCTGTCGTAGTAATACCGCGGGCTGTTTTGGGTTAGTTAATTAAAAACTATGATAAACTTTGATTTAAAAGTTGTTATTCTGAGAAAATGATTTTTATTATGAACATGAAACTATATCCAAAAATTATGGTTAAACTCAAAGTGGAAGTATGTTTTCTAAAATGGTCATCTAGACGTCGTTTTTTCGACTGAAATGACTACCTTTACAAAAACGACTTGTAACTTATTTTTCCGACTATAAACCTATACTTTTTCTATTTAGATTCATAAAATAGAGTTCAATATGAAACCATAGCAATTTGATTCACTCAAAACGGATTTAAAATGAAGAAGTTATGGGTAAAACAAGATTGGATAATTTTTCTCATTTTAGCTACGTGAAAATTGGTAACAAATCTATTCCAACCATAACTTAATCAACTTGTATTGTATATTATGTAATCTTGAGATACCATAGACACGTATACAATTTTTCGACCTATCATGTCGACACATCTATATATATTTCGGAACAACCATAGACACTCTATATGTGAATGTTGGAGTTAGCTATACAGGGTTGAGGTTGATTCCAAAATATATATAGTTTGAGTTGTGATCAATACTGAGATACGTATACACTGGGTCGTGGATTGATTCAAGATAATATTTATCGATTTATTTCTGTACATCTAACTGTGGAAAACTAGTTGTAGGTTACTCACGAGGACAGCTGACTTAATAATCTTAAAACATCAAAAGATATTAAAAGTGTTGTAAATATATTTTGAACATACTTTGATATATATGTATATATTGTTATAGGTTCGTGAATCAACCAGTGGCCAAGCCTTACTTCCCGACGAAGTAAAAATCTGTGAAAGTGAGTTATAGTCCCACTTTTAAAATCTAATATTTTTGGGATGAGAATACATGCAGGTTTTATAAATGATTTACAAAATAGACACAAGTACGTGAAACTACATTCTATGGTTGAATTATCGAAATCGAATATGCCCCTTTTTATATAGTCTGGTAATCTAAGAATTAGGGAACAGACAACCTAATTGACGCGAACTCTAAAGATAGATCTATTGGGCCTAACAAACCCCATCCAAAGTACCGGATGCTTTAGTACTTCGAAATTTATATCATATCCGAAGGGTGTCCCGGAATGATGGGGATATTCTTATATATGCATCTTGTTAATGTCGGTTACCAAGTGTTCACCATATGAATGATTTTTATCTCTATGTATGGGATGTATATTGAAATATGAAATCTTGTGGTCTGTTGTTATGATTTGATATATATAGGTTAAACCTATAACTCACCAACATTTTTGTTGACGTTTAAAGCATGTTTATTCTCAGGTGAATACTAAGAGCTTCCGCTGTTGCATACTAAAATAAGGACAAGATTTGGAGTCCATGTTTGTATGATATTGTGTAAAAACTGCATTCAAGAAACTAATTTCGATATAACATATTTGTATTGTAAGCCATTATGTAATGGTCGTGTGTAAACAGGATATTTTAGATTATCATTATTTGATAATCTACGTAAAGCTTTTTAAACCTTTATTTATGAAATAAAGGTTATGGTTTGTTTTAAAAATGAATGCAGTCTTTGAAAAACGTCTCATATAGAGGTCAAAACCTCACAACGAAATCAATTAATATGAAACGTTTTTAATCAATAAGAACGGGACATTTCATTAGCACTGCTACGTGTTAAACGTTTACTCAAGTTCCGAGTATTTTTTAGGTGCATAACTATATTCATCAATCTTTTCTCCCGTAAATGAAGTGCGGTTGGTTCATCCTATTGATTGAGGTATTTTCAAGAACCATGAAAAATTTGAAAGCAGATTGTAATCGTCAAGATACAAATGAGGTTTAAGATGAAATCAAGTGACAAACTTGAAGAAATGTTTAGTTTCATATGTTATAATCAATATTTTAATTCATTTTAATTGTCCAGTGTTGGTAGTCCATAGTTGATAGTCCACAGTTAGCAATTCACTAATTCATATATAATATTCGAATTAATTAATAAGTATCGTGAACCGTGTACATGTCTCAGACTCGATCACAACTTAAAGTATATATATTATTATAGAATCAACCTCAACCCTGTACAGAGAACTCGATCATTACTACATATAGAGTGTCTATGGTGATTCCAAATAATATATATAGATGTGTCGATATGATATGTCAAAACTTTATATACGTTCCTGATATTTAAAGTGCGTAAAATAAATAACAGAAATTAAATGACGATAAATAAAGTGTGTAAAGTAAATAACAGAAATTAAATGACAATAATTAAAATTGCGAGAATATAAATTGCAATAAAATAAATTGCGATAATTAAATTGCGATAAATAAAATGTAATACGGAATTAACAGTTAGCTAGGAACAGTTAGCTAGGATTTTGTTAGCGTGGTTTCTTAATAAAATTTAATATTGTTAATTAGTCTGTTTCTAATCAATTTTTATTGTGTCCATTATTTCTTCATTATGCCACTTGTTGGATTCTGATAGGTCAAAATCTAAATATGAAATTGAATTTGAATGAAAATAGTTATTCTTTGGTGAACGGATACGTATCTCGGTGGTTGTAAATAGGATAGTGAATAACTGTTGAATCAGATTCGAAGAATATACAGTGTAACTTATTAATGTGAAATTTAAATATTCCTCGGGTATTACCTACCCGTTAAAATATTTTCACCATTAACAGTTTGTACAAAAGAATTTTTAATTACAATATTTTTGAAAACGTATATACATATCTCGGTGGTTATAAATAGGATAGTGAATAACTGTTGAATCAGATTCGAAGAATATACAATGTAACTTATTAATGTGAAATTTAAATATTCCTCGGGTATTACCTACCCGTTAAAATATTTTCACCATTAACAGTTTGTACAAAAGAATTTTTAATTACAATCTTTTTGAAAACGTATATACATATATATTTTCTTCAGATGTAATCATGGATTTAATGAGTCAATATGATATTAAACTCATTTGATTTATCGTTAGAACAAGAATATATAATCTCTAACATATTAGAGATTACATAATCACCATGTCGAACGAAGATAAATGATGTAGAACGATTCGTAGAACAATAATTATATTCGAGGTACAAAATGAGATGTCGAGGCATGGATTATTGATGGTACTGGTGTTATTACTGATGGTTCTGTTGATGTCGGTGATGTTGCTGAAGCTGGTAAGTTTTGCACCATGTTCTCCAAATTGATTACTCGAGTGCGAAGCTCGTTGACTTCTTCGATTACCCCGGGATGATTGTCGGTCGGAACGAGCGGATGAATAAGGTTTAGAATCTGAGTTATGATATAGTCGTGGCGAGGTATTTGGGAAATGAGGGTGAAATGGTGTTACGAACAGGTTCGCCGGTAAGTGCTTCAGGTTCTTCGCCAAAAGGTGAATTCGGTTAGTGGATAGGATCGCCTTCTGCGTGTCTCCATTGATTAAGTCGACTATGAATCCATCAGATGAATTGAGGATGGATGATTGGTTGATTCATTCTGGTGTCGTTGCTTCCAGAGCTTAGATGACTATCCATTCTGAATAACTGGCGGGATAACTATCGGAATAGCTATCGGAATCCGAGGGACTCGATCTAGTTGAGGGATTCATCTCGTACGATCAGATGAAGGATTTTTGATAAGAAATAGATTATAGGATGTAGATTAGTATCCTGCAATACATAATTTACATATACATATATGATACTAAAATCTCATAAGTTACGGAGGAATCTACGGAAGCTGTCAGGCAAAGATAACAAAAACAGATACGCTAAGATATGAATTAGCAGATACGCTAAGATATGAATTTTGTCTATACACTTTTCATGCAGCCAATTAAATAAGATGTGTCTAGACTAAGAATAATGAGCAGGTAATTTACTAAGGATGATAAGCAAATGATTTCCGACTAGAAATGATAAGCAAAACTTATGACATGCAGACACGGCGAAGTCCAGACTCACTAATGCCTCCTAATGACTTATCAGTTAGACACACTAATGCAGACCTGGTTCGCTAAGACCTCTGCTCTGATACCAACTATGAAGACCCATCCTAATCCATTCAGACGAAGTCTATATCGATTATAAATGACTCACAACAGTTGATTACATCGCGAGGTACTTGACCTCTATATGATACATTTTACAAACATTGCATTCGTTTTTGAAAAGACAATCTTTCATTACATCGAAAGTTGACGACAGGCATATCATTTCATAATATATCCAACTATAATTGACTTAATAATAATCTTGATGAACTCAACGACTCGAATGCAACGTCTTTTGAAATATGCCATGAATGACTTCAAGTAATATCTCTAGAATGAGCAAATGCACAACGAAAGATTTCTTTCGTACCTGAGAATAAACATGCTTTAAAGTGTCAACCAAAAGGTTGGTGAGTTCATTAGTTTAACATAAATAATCATTTCTATCATTTTAATAGACCACAAGATTTTCATTTCCAGTTCTCGTAAATAAACGTCCCATGCATAGAGACAAAAATATCATTCATATGGTGAACACCTGGTAACCGACATTCACAATATACATATAAGAATATCCCCATCATTTCGGGATCCTCCTTCGGACATGATATAAATTTCAAAGTACTAAAGCATCCGGTACTTTGGATGGGGCTTGTTGGGCCCGATAGATCTATCTTTAGGATTAGCGTCAATTAGGGTGTCTGTTCCCTAATTCTTAGATTACCAGACTATAAAACGGGGCATATTCGATTTCGATCATTCAACCATATAATGTAGTTTCGATTACTTGTGTCTATTTCGTAAAAACATTTATAAAAGCGCATGCATTCTCAGTCCCAAAAATATATATTGCAAAAGCATTAAAAAGGGAATAATGAAACTCACCTAATGTATTTTGTAGTAAAAATACATATTACGATATTAAACAATGCATGGTTGGCCTCGGATTCACAAACCTATATCAGTTTTATATTTATTAACACGTATAATTGTAATCGAATAAATTTACATATTATTATAATTGTTATTTTAGTAATTTATATGATTTATTAATAACTTAATTAACTATTTTTATTTTATATACATTAGATACATAATTAGTATTTATTATAAAAATATTAATATAGTTGTGTTATATGTATTAAATATATATATTTATGTTTGTATTTTATTTGTTTATCAAAACAGTAGTTCTATTATACTAAGTTAATATTAGTAAAAATAATGATATTAACATTAATAATATACATATGTTAATAATAACCTTATTAGTGATAATAACAATGATATTAATAATAATACTTGTAAAAATATTAATGTTACTGTTTATGATAGTTATTAATGATTTACTAATAATAATAATAATAATAATAATTAATATTAACAACATTATCAATAATAATAATAATAATAATAATAATAATAATAATAATAATAATAATAATAATAATAACAATAATAATAATAATAATAATAATAATAATAATAATAATAATAATAATAATAATAAAGTTACAACCTTTGAAGAGAAGATCAATAAAAAGAACACCCACGCCAGGACTCGAACCCTTGATCTCCCGTAACACCACAACACCACAAACCATCCTTCTATCCTTACATTTCTAAATAAAACTGCATACCATATATATTTAACTAACTTCTTTCGGCCCAAGTAGAAAGGCAACCCAACAACAACATTAATATAACTCGGCCCATCTAGCAACTACTGGCCCAACATGTTATAATTTTCGGCCCAACAGTAAGCGAACACGGCCCAATTGTAGAGCCCCAAACATAATCTGTTGTTAATAATAAAAAAAATGCAATGGCCGGGGATTGAACCAGTGACCTCTAGATCTAAACAAACACCCTCAACCATTCCACCATTCTCTTTTTTTCTGATACATAATCATACCTATAATTAATAACCCGCTATGCATCTGTTTCTTTTCCTTCTCATTTATCACAACTCATCAATTCGTCACCTTCCATTAAGGTGTCTTTACAGCTCACCTTGATTATTAAGAACATCAAGTAGGAACATTTGCTTTATACTGGACGGTTAGAAAGAAAAAAATTAAATACATCATCGATAAACATCATCATCATTAACAAACATCGATCATCATCATCTTTCTCAACATCGAATCAACATCATCATAATCATCTTCAACAGCGAGAACCATCAATCGTAACCATCATCATCGTATAATTATCATCATCGAATCATCATCATCATCATCATACGATTTACAATCAACATCATCATACGATTTATAATTATCATCATCGAATCATCATCATCATCGAAACACACTGCTGTAGCAGCAGCACTTCATCGAAAAGAAAAAAAAATGGCGGTTTTGATTGAATAGGAATGAAACAGTAAATGGATTCTTGGGTTTGTTTCTAATCGAACAGGAGGATAGAAACATGAAAGATAACAGCGAGTTTTGAAATCGTGATATGCAAAAAAAATTAAGAGAGAGAAAAGATGATTGAGGGTGGCGGTTGAGGTATTTCATGGTGATGGAGATGGGTTAGTTGTTAACGATGGTGGAAGTGGGTGTTGGGTGGTGATTACACGAGGGTGGTTATGGAGTTTAATGGGTTTACGATGGTGAGGGTTTCACGAGGAAGAAAACCAAAAATATGGTGATGAACTGAACTTGAAACCGAAACCGTAGTAGTAACAGTCATGGTGATGGAGGTTTGTTCTCGTAACAAGAAAACATAAACAGTAAAGGTTCGGGTGATCTATGGTGTGGAGTTATGATAGTTTGATGAACTGAAGTTGGTGGTGGTTTGTGGTAGACGAATGGTGGCCGAAGGTTATGGCCCCGGTGTTGATCATATAAAGGTGATAGTTAAGGTTGATCACAGGAGAATGAGTGGTGAGGTGATTGACAAAAGAATGATATATATCATGATACATAAATATTACCTAATTATATATACAACTATGATAATAATGATATAATAGTATAATCTAAAGTAAAACAAGAGTGCACAGCAAATCTCCAACGAATTTCAATTAGGCACAGTTGTTTGGGATTAAATCAAGGTGAAAAGGTTAAGGGTGATGCTACTTATAATAATAGATATAGATAGTTATATATTATAATACAAGTGGAAAACATAAAGTTTTGGTAGTGGGAGAGTAAAACAAATAATATCATAAATCGAATATTATTAATAATATAATAATAATTATATAATCAAATAAATTTTAAAACCTGTGAATTTAAATAATAATTCTACCAACAGTTTATCCCGGATGGCCATATCGTGTCCATTGCTAAACAGTTAATGTATAAAAGGGTTCCTAAAAATCTCAAATTTTTAGATTAAACATATTTAATTATTTCACTCATTACCTGTTTGAAACCTGATCAAAAAGGTTCGAAAATTATTTATTTTCTGTTCCGATTCACATGTACGGAGTACTAATATTTAAACTTAAAAAGGTAAAAAAAAATACCTTTAATAGATTTAAAATCTTCGTAATCGATTTACAGTTTAACTTTTATTTTAAAACTTCATATATATATATTAGACCTATTTTAAAATAATTAAACGTCAACCGAAAGTTACAGACATTTACAATTTAAGTTCAAAATTAATTATATTTAATATACACTATGTATATATATATATACAGTTTTAAAATATCAAGTTTAATTACTAAAACAATAATATTATATATTTTTAAACAAATAGATTTAATATAACTTTATATATTTACAAGTAATATTTATATACATATTGATATTTATCTATCTATAATTAAATATAGTTTCCATTACATCTTATTTTATTTATTTTACAATATAAATTCTAATAATTAAAATATATAATATTTCAAATTATATTTCAAATTATAAATACCTATTTAAATATATATATATATATATATATATATATATATATATATATATATATATATATATATATATATATATATATATATATATATATATTATCTATTTACAAATAGTTATTCGTGAATCGTCGGGAATGGTCGAAAGTCAAACGAATATATGAAACAGTTCAAAAAATTTGTGACTCAACATTACAGACTTTACTTATCGTGTCAGGAATATTTAAAGATTAAAGTTTAAATTTAGTCGAAAATTCCCGGGTCATCACATAAATGTTTTACAAAATAAGCACAAGTTCATGAAACTACATTCTACGACTGTTTTGTTATACCGGATATCTGTACTTATTATTATTATGCTTGGTAACCTAATAATTAATGAAAAACACTAATTGATGCGAATCCTAAAGGTAGATCTACGGGCACCAACCACGCCCATTTTCGAATAGTGGAAATGTTTTAGTACTTCGAAGGGTTCTTTTCATACATTTGAATAGTGAAATGTATGATGCCAGATATCTTAAGCACTCTATGTTAAGGTCGGTTACCAGGTGACTCATCGTATGAATGATTTTTGCAGTTGTAATGATCCTGCGCATTTAATTAAATGAAATCTTGTGGCTTATTAAATGTTATGATTATTATATACAAATTAAACCTATGACTCACCAACATTTTTGTTGACGTTATAAGCATGTTTATTCTCAGGTGAATATTAAAAACGCTTCCGCTATCGTATGCCAACCCAAGGTCAAGATTTGGAGTCGGCATAATTGTTTATATTGTTTAAACTTGCATTCGGAGTATTTGTTGTAATATATTTGATCATATTGTAATGGGTTGTGTAAAAACTTATTTATTTGAGGAGATTATCTTTGATAGACAATCAAAATTATGTCATTAAGACCTTTATTCAATAATAAAGGTTATGGTTGTTTTTAAAAACGAATGCAAGATTTGAAAAACGTCTCATATAGAGGTCAAAACCTCACAAAGAAACAATTAATATCAAACGTTTATAATTAATATGAACGGGGCATTTCAGTTGGTATCCGAGCGTTGGTCTTAGAGAATCAGAAAATTTTTCATTAGTGTGTCTAACTGATTTTTGATGCATTAGTGAGTCTGGACTTCGACCGTAATTATTTTAGAAATGATTGCTTAATATAATTGTTGGAAACATAAGATTATTAACATATAAATATTATAAGATATATCATTCTCTTAACGTGCCTGCTATTATGTGATAGATAACTTCATCCGATCATATAAGCATCTATAGTGATTCAGATTTCATTTACTTATCAAGTGATTCGGAGGCTGAGTCAAAGCATACGACTTATGAACCAACGGAAAAGTTAACTTTTGGTGCTACCATTAAAGTGAAAAATTGTTGGGAAAATTGGGAAGATTCACAATTTCCAGTAGAGGTTCCAGAAGAGGATCCCAAAGAAGATCCCGAAGAGGAACCTGAAGAAGAGGATCCTGAAGAAGTTGTGGAAATTACCGAACCACAACGTGATTTGGGAAAATCTTTGGCTGTTATACCCGATCCCAAACCCGATGAACCTATTATGACCCAAAATGTTTGTGATCATCCACCTGAACCACCTAAGAGACCAGTTTATAAAATGATCGCTCGTATAATGACTGTTGGTTTTGCTCCTAAACAATTAGCCGAAAGAACCAATTGGGAGGAATTGGAAAAAGAACTATCCAAACGAAAATCCAAACGTTTGGCCGAGAAAGAAACAACTTCAACATCTAAGAAATCTCGCCATTCTTGAACCATCGGCAGCTATCCTGTATTCCATGCATTGTATAATATGTATTATATTGTGTGTTTAAGTTTGTAAGAAAATTCGCAATGTAATTTTCCTTATGATTGTATAATAATAATAATAAGCATGGAAGGTTTATTATTATTATTACAACTTATTATTAGGTAGTAACGTAATAACTTACCATAGTTTTTCATATTAGATTTTTAGTAGTTAATTTGTGTGTTAGCTGCTAAGTATGAACATTATTATAGTTATAAAACGCTAATATGAAGAAAAGGCTTTTATAATAATAAGTTCATATTAAGCTACAAAATACTTTTTGGCTACTTCTAAAATTCTATATGATTAACTCAGTCAGCTATTTTTGAAGGAAATGGCTCCTCCAGCTACTAGACAACAACAATTGAACACAGAAGAACTTCAAGCTTTCGCTGCAAATATGGCTGCAGTGGTGAATGCAATGAACAACAATAACCAATCGAGTTCCAGCAGTGGAGGAAACAATGGCAACTGGGTAGGATGTTCCTACAAAGCTTTTATGGCCTGCAAACCCAATGAGTTTAAAGGAACTGGAGGACCCGTTGGACTAAAGTGGTGGACAGAGAAGGTTGAAGCCGTGTTCCCAATCAGCAACTGCGCAGAAGAGGATAAAGTTAAGTATGCCACACATACTTTTAGGGGTACTGCTATTACATGGTGGAATACCTACATGGATTACGTAGGACAGAATACCGCCTACGCACTTCCATGGTCCGCTTTCAAGCACATGATGACAGAAGAGTACCGTCCCAGAACCGAAATCAACAAGCTCAAGGCAGAGCTTAAAGCACTGGCAACCCAAGGGTTAGATGTCGGTACCTACGAGTGACGTTTCAATGAACTGGCTTTAATGTGTCCTGGAGCATTTGAGGACGAAGAAACAAAAATTGAAGTATTCATAAAAGGGTTGCCAGAACGAATCCAAGAGCATGTAGGTGCTAACGACCCTGCAACAATGCAGAAAGCGAGCCGTATAGCCCACAAATTGATAAGCCAAATTATAGGAAGGATAAAAAAAAGCGGACGAGGAGGCCATAATGAAACAAGGAAAAAGAAAGTGGGAGGAAAGCAGTGATCAGGGTCACCAGTACAACAACAACAACAATCAAAACAACAACTACAACAACAATCGCAACCACCCCAACAACAACAATAATCGCAACAACAACCGTAACAATAACCGCAACAACCATCCCAATAATAATAACAACAACAACAATCCCAATCACAACAATAACAACAATAAATGACTCAACAACAATAACCCTAACAATAACAACAAAAACAACAACAACAACAACAACAACAACAATAACAACAACAACAACAACAACAACAACAACAACAACAACGACGACAACAAAAGGCAAAGAACTATATGCCCCAGGTGTGATACGTTTCATCCGAAATGGTTTTGTAGAGAATTATGTACCAAGTGTAATAGGAATGGCCATATTGCGACAAAGTGTGAAGTCTACGGACCAAATAGAAACAAAGGAGTAAATAATGCCGGAACAAATAATAACGGCGTTGTTTGCTATGGATGTGGAAAACCGGGCCATACCATAAACCAGTGCAGGAATGGAAATAGGCAAGGCCGTGGGAGAGCCTTCAACATTAATGGGGAGAAAGCACAGGAAGACCCGGAGCTTGTTACGGGTACGTTTCTTATCAACAATACACCTGCTTATGTTTTATTTGATTCGGGTGTCGATAGAAGTTATATGAGTAGAGAATTTTGTGCCAAATTAAATTTCCCGTTAACGCCTTTGGATAAAAAGTGTATAGTTGAAGTAGCAAACGGTAAACTAATTAAGGTTGATAATATTTGCCAAAATCTAAAAATTAGTTTAGTTAGCGAAACGTTTGCAATTGATTTAATACCGGTGGAATTGGGAAACTTCGACGTAATTATTGGAATGGATTGGATGTCCAAGGTGAAAGCCGAAGTTGTTTTTCATGAGAAGGCGATTCGCATTCCGAGAGAAAACGGGTTACCCTTAATGGTGTACGGAGAAAAGGGTAATGCCAAATTAAATCTTATTAGTAGTTTGAAGGCGCGCAAACTAATAAGAAAAGGTTGATATGCCATACTAGCACACGTCGAGAAGGTTGAAAAAGAAGAAAAGAAAATCGATGACGTTCCGGTTGCAAGAGAATTTCCTGAGGTGTTTCCGGACGAATTACCGGGACTACCTCCACATCGATCCGTTGAATTTCAAATAGATCTTGTACTGTCATAACCCGACCTTAACCATAAGGATGAACACAATAACATATGATTTCATCGCGAGGTATTGACCTCTATATGCGACATTTTTCAAAAACTGCATTCGTTTTTACAATACAAACCATAGCTTTTATTACAAATACAAGGTTTAAACAACTTAATAATGATTATCATTTAGCGATAATCTTAGACTTACAAACTTTACATATGATAATAACAATACGACTTCCAACATATTTTACATTACAAATCCTCCGATATGCAGTTTTATTTTTGACACAAATATGCATACTCAAGATCTTGCTTAAATTCAACATGTTGCAGCGGAAGCTTTTAGTTATCACCTGAGAATAAACATGCTTAAAACGTCAACATAAATTTGGTGAGATATAGGTTTAATGCCGGCAGCGTTATAAATATAGACCACAAGATTTCATATATAAACGTTTTAATAAAAAATATTCTAAGTTGTTGAGCACTTGATAACCATACTTAACATTTAATCAACGTCGCATATTCCCTTTATTATGAAATCTTACTACACCGTACCAAGTGTAGTCACCGAAACGAAGTACTGTGCAACCGTTGAATACTGGTCGTCCAGTCCGGTTGGGGTTGTCAGGCCCGATAGATCTATCAACAGGATTCACGTTTACAATACCTCATGTAAATAATAGTTACCAAGTTACAGGGAAGTATGCCAGTGGTACAACTCAACGTAGAATATATATTTTTAATCACTTGTGTCCATAACGTAAATCATAAAATGCATGTATTTTCATCCCGAAATATTTAGAGTTTAAAAGTGGGACTATATACTCACTTTTGCCTTGAAGGTATTTATCACGACTTGGTCTCCGATAGATATCACGAACCTAACCATATATATAATATATCAACATATTTTCTTTTTAAGTAATCGTTACATATATATATATATATATATATATATATATATATATATATACTTTAAATACTTTTAATATTTTCTTAGTCCGTAGTTAGCAGTCCGATGTTAGTGGTTCACAATTAGTTGCTCAATAAAATAAATAAAGACCCCATCGTATTCATATTGATCAGAATTAATCTTGACCCATGGTACCATGTTGTCAAATGACGTGTTGCGTACATAAAGTACCGTGTTGTCAAATGACGTGTTGCGTACAATCATGAGGTCTTATGATTAATCTTCTCGTGTTGTTTACGGGTGGTCCTGAAATATATAAAATCAAATCATAAGTAAATATATATGAAATATCATATTAATTAGAAATATATGATTAATTTAATTTTTCTCCAAATATTTTCGTAGCTAAACTAGCTTCGCATACCCGATCTTGTTTTAGTCGTAGTTTCTTCATTACAACTCCGTTTTTGTTGGTTCAACTTGCCACTTCCTTGGATCGAGTCAAATTTTAAGAATATGAACTGAAAATACCTTAGGTTGTATTCAAAATCACAGGTTATAGGTCAAACTTTGGTGAAACTTATGAAAGTGATCATTTTCCATCATAAAAACAACATTTAATGATCATTTTTCTAAAAATACTTACACTTTGAGTTAAACCATGAAATTTTTATGTGTTAACATATTCATAAGAAATATCATTTTTCCAGAATATGAACTTCCAATTCAAAGCTTAAGATAGTTTTAATTATCCAACCCAAAACAGCCCCCGGTTGCACTCTGACGACGTAGATTCAGTTTTTAAGGTATTCTTTGTAAAACCAAGTTATATCTTGTTAAGTTAGCATATCATTATGATATATTACAGGTCTTGAAGTGTTTTAAAAGTCAAGTTAGAAGAATCTATTTAGTTTGCGAACAAGTTTGAAATCATTCAAACTATGTTCTTGTTGTTAAAATTTTATACCACAAAATAAGATAGCTATATGAATATGAATTGAATAAGATTATGAATAAGGTTACTACCTCAAGTTACTTGGACAAAGAGTGATGGAGTTGGATTGAAAGGTTGAAAGTAAACTTGTTTACTTGGAAGGATTTTTGAAGTGTTCTTGAATGGATTTTCTTATGATGATTAAGGGTTATTTTTGAAGCTAGATCTTCATGGTTATTTGCTGAGATTGTGAAGAACACTTAAGGTTCCTAAGAGTGTGTTTTTGGTTAGAGAAAATGTGTAGTAAAAATGAAAATGGAATGGAGTATAAATGGTGGTGAAAAGATGCATAAATTTGTAATATTGTGCAAAAGTCTTGTAATATGCCAAATTGATTAATCATGCATGCTAAGATCCAAAATTGGCTGACTCATGGCTGCTAATAAAGTGATTGTGATATGTATATACCAATAGTAAATACGTATAGAAGCTGGGTATGATACGGGTACATATACCCTAGATATACGCATAAAAATCTTGAGAAAACGGAACGAGGATTCAAATATAGCTATCTTTTGTAAATATACTTATATTGTTTTATGTATATAAATCCTTTAAAAGTGATAAAATACATATCTATACGATACATGTATAAGCATTATAAGTTTTAAGTATTTAAGTCGAAGAACGTCACATATAGTTATCGTTTTGAAAACTTAAGTTAGTAGTCTCAAAATATACTTATAACTCATTGTTATTAGTACACAATGAGATGTTAAACATTCTTAGATCATGTTAAATATATAAAAATACATATATATACACAAACGTATAATTATCGTGTGTTATATAGTTCGTGATATCATCGGTCAAATTGGACGGTCAAACGTTGTGTAAAACTATTTTCAAAAACATAAGTCTCAACAATTTAGATTGCTTATCATGTTGGTAAGGTTTAATTTATGTAAATATTAATCTCATAAGTATAAAATGATCGGAAAAATCCGGGTCATTACGGTACCTACCCGTTAAATAAATTTCGTCCCGAAATTTTAAAGTTGTACCTATTTTGCGTTCTCGGAAAACAAATGTGGGCACTTTTGTTTCATCTGATCCTCTCATTCCCAAGTAAACTCGGGACCTCTTCGAGCATTCCAATGAACCTTAACGATTGGTATATTTCTCTGCTTGAGCCGTTTAACTTCACGGTCCATGATTTCGACTGGTTCTTCTATGAATTGTAGTTTCTCATCGACTTGGATTTCTTCAAGAGAAATGGTGAGATCTTCCTTTACAAGACATTTCTTGAGGTTTGAGACTCGAAATGAATTATGTACTCCGGCGAGTTGTTGTGGTAACTCGAGTCGATAGGCTACCGGTCCGATGCGTTCGATGATCTTGAACGGGCCTACGTACCTTGGGTTCAGTTTACCCCTTTTTGCAAAATGTATTACACCTTTCCAAGGTGACACCTTTAGCATAACCATGTCACCGATCTGAAACTCTAATGGTTTCCTTCGGACATCCACGTAGCTCTTTTGGCGACTACGTGCTGTTTTCAATCTCTCCTTGATTTGTACTATCTTCTCAGTCATTTCGTGTATGATCTCGGGACCAGTTAATTGTCGATCTCCTACTTCATTCCAACAGATAGGGGATCTACACTTCCTTCCATACAGTGCTTCAAATGGTCCAGCTTTAATGCTCGCATGATAACTGTTATTATACGAGAATTCTGCTAATGGTAGATACTTATCCCATCCGTTTCCAAAATCAATCACACATGCCCTGAGCATGTCTTCAAGAGTCTGAATTGATCTTTCACTCTACCCGTCAGTTTGTGGATGATATGCGGTGCTCATATCCAAACGAGTTCCCAGGGCCTCCTGTAGTGATTGCCAAAACTTTGATGTAAATCTACTATCACGATCGGATATAATGGAAATAGGTATTCCATGCCTTCAAACAATTTCCTTTATGTATAATCATAATAGTTTCTCCATTCTATCTGTTTCCTTTATAGGCAAGAAATGTGCAGATTTGGAGAGACGATCAACTATTACCCAAATGGTGTCATAACCCCAGGCAGTCTTAGGTAACTTTGTGATGAAATCCATGGTAATACCATCCCATTTCCATTCTGGGATTTCTGGTTGTTGAAGTAACCCTGACGGCTTCTGGTGTTCTGCTTTAACTTTGGAACAAGTTAAACATTCCCCAACATATGTCGCAACATCTGTCTTTAAATTAGGCCACCAATAATGCGTCTTAAGATCTTGATACATCTTTCCAACTCCAGGATGTATCGAGTATCTTGTCTTATGTGCCTCGTTCAATATCAACTTCCTTAATCCACCCAACTTTGGTACCTAAATACGGTTTGTAAAATATCGAATTCCGTCTTCCCGTATAACGAGTTGTTTCCCATACTTCTTCATTATTTCATTTCCTATGTTTTCTTTAGTAAGAGCTTCTCGTTGAGCCTCTTTGATTTGTGAGTTGAGATTCATGCGAATTTTTATGTTCATCACTCATACTCGAATTGGTTCCCGTTCCTTTCTGCTTAGAGCGTCGGCCACTACATTCGCTTTCCCGGGATGATAGCGAATCTCACAATCATAGTCTCTTATCAGCTCGACCCACTTACGTTGCCTCATGTTCAGCTGTTTCTGATCAAAAATATGTTGAAGGCTTTTATGATCAGTAAACACAGTGCATTTAACCCCATATAAATAGTGTCTCCATATCTTCAATGCAAACACTACTGCTCCCAATTCTAAATCATGCGTCGTATAATTCCACTCGTGAATCTTCAATTGTCGAGATGCGTATGCTATAACTTTCTTCCGTTGCATAAGGATGCAACCAAAACCTTGTCGCGAAGCGTCACAATATATCTCAAAATTATCGTTCCCTTCAGGTAACGATAAAATAGGTGTTGTAGCCAACTTCTTCTTCAGTAATTGAAATGCACTTTCCTACTCAGAAGTCCATTCGTACTTCTTCCCCTTTTGCGTTAATGCTGTTAATGGTTTAGCTATTCGGGAAAAATCTTGAATAAACCTTCTATAATAACCAGCTAAACCCAAAAATTGGCGTATCTGCGTTGGTGTCTTAGGAGTCTCCCATTTTTCAATGGCCTCAATTTTAGCTGGATCAACCTGAATTCCTTTGCTACTAACAACGTGGCCAAGAAATTGCACTTCTTTCAACCAAAATGCACACTTAGAAAATTTGGCGTATAACTGTTCTTTTCTTAACAATTCTAATACCAACCTTAAATGCTGCTCATGCTCTTGCTCACTCTTGGAATAGATAAGAATATCGTCAATGAAAACGATAACAAACTTATCTAAATACGGACTACAAACTCGATTCATGAGGTCCATGAATACAGCTGGCGCATTAGTCAACCCAAACGGCATAACCAAAAATTCGTAATGACCATAACGTGTCCGAAAAGCAGTTTTCGGAATATCTTCTTCTTTGACACGTAATTGATGATAGCCCGATCTTAAGTCGATTTTCGAGTACACACATGATCCTTGCATTTGATCAATTAAGTTGTCAATTCTCGGTAGTGGATACCGATTCTTGATAGTTGACTTATTTAAGTCACGATAATCTATACACATCCAAAAAGATCCATCTTTCTTCTTGACGAATAAAATCGGAGCTCCCCACGGTGAAGTACTTGGTTGTATGAATCCACGGTCCAGTAATTCTTTTAACTGACTCTGAAGTTCTTTTAACTCAGACGGTGCAAGTCTATATGGAGCACGAGCCACTGGTGCAGCTCCTGGTACTAGATCTATTTGAAATTCTACAGATCTAAATGGAGGTAATCCCGGCAACTCTTCCGGAAAGACTACAGGAAAATCTCTTGCCACAGGCATGCCATTGATGCTCTTCACTTTTTCCTTCGTTTCGACTTTATTAACATGTGCTAAGATAGCATAACACCCTTTCTTCAATCACTTTTGAGCTTTCAAACAACTAATGAGTTTTAGCTTTGAGTTACCCTTCTCTCCATAAATCATTACTGGCATTTTATCCTTACGAGAAATGCGAATTGCCTTCTTGGCACACACAATTTCAGCTCCTATTTTGGACATCCAGTCCATGCCGACTATTACATCAAAACTTCCTAATTTTACGGGTATCAGATCAATCTTAAATATTTCTCCGGCTAAATTTATTTTACAATCACGGTAAATTTTATCGGCTTTAATTAGTTTACCATTAGCTAACTCAATCATGTACTTAGCATCTAGAGGTAATGATGAACAATTCAATTTAGTGTAAAAGTCTCTACTCACGTAACTTCTATCGGCACCAGTATCAAATATAAGAGATGCGGATAAGTTATTAATGGTAAACGTACCCGTAACAAGCTCCGGGTCTTCACACGCCTCTCTAGCATTAATAACAAATGCTCTTCCACGTGTAGATCCATTATTCTTCTCTGGATTCGGACACTGGCTCTTATAATGACCCTGTTTCCCATACCCATAACAGGTAACAGTGGCCAAGGTAGTTCTATTTGCATTAGTGGCAGGAGTCTTGGTGCCATTTGTATTTGTAACAGGAATCCAGCAATCTTCAGCAAGATGACCCCTTCAATTACAATTTTCGCACACCACATTACAATAACCAGAGTGATGTTTGTGGCATCTGTTACATAAAGGATTTCGTCCTTTGTAACCTAAGTTCGAACCGCTACCCGCACCTTGCGTGGTTTCTTGTTTCTTATTGGATTGTTGATGATTACCTTCCCACTTTCTTTTGTTTCCTGATGTCTTGACATCGGTGTTCTTATCCAGAATAATCTGGTCCATCAACTCGTTCGCCATGGTGATGGCTTCGTGAATAGTCTTGGGTTTCGATGCTGTAATATTTGCTTTGACATTTTTAGGCAAACCATCTTTGTACAGTTCTATCTTCCGTTCTTCGGTTGCTACCAATTCGGGACATAGCAAAGCAAATTCCATGAATCGCTGATTATAGTTGGTGAGTTCAGTACCAACAACTTCCAGGCTTCGTAATTCAGCTTCCAACTTCCTAACCTCATTCCTTCGACAATACTCGTTGATTAGCATTGTTTTGAATTCTTCCCAGGGAGTATCATAAGCTACATCTCCTCCTACGGCCTTCACATAGTTTTTCCACCATGTGAGTGCACTATCTTGTAAGGTGCACGATGCATACTTGGCCATGTCCTTCTCAATACAACCACTGATTTTAAACACAGACTCAATCTTTTCGATCCACCGGGTTAAACCGACTGGTCCTTCTGTTCCACTGAATGATGAGGGCTTGCAACCTTGAAAAGTTTTGTAAGTACATCCCACACAAGGATTTGGGTTAACTGCAGCACCTCTCGCAGCCTCGACCCATAACATTATGTCATCCACTCGCTGATTGATGAGTTCCTCGATTTCTTGTTCTGTCATTCGGTTCAATCGCGCCATAATCTTCAATAAGAATGAAAAAAATAATTATTCACATGGAATATTATAGATGTAGTATGTATTTACAGTACATCGTAGTTTATTAATAATATGAACCAGTTATTATTATAAAAGCCTTTTCTTCTTATTAGCGTTTTATAATTATATCTAGGGTAGTACCTACCCGTTAAAGTTCATACTTAATAGCTTAGTACAGAAATCAATTACTATCACCCAAATAATACTCAACCATGGAAAATTATTGCATTTCACACTTCACTATTTTACATATGCTTATCTTACATCAAACATTAAGCAAACCACACTAGTAATATTATACAAAACGTTATATGATCCCATGGTTTAAAACAACAGTGCATCATTTAACCCAAAACGTTTGTGTTCAAAGAAATCGCTTATAGGTTATCTTGACTGTCTCCCTGCGTTTTGGCGGAGGGGCTGAAGAACTGGATGCCGGGATAGAACTAATAGGAATAGCGGGAATAGGCGTGGAAGTGTCTGGTGGAGTTGGTGCCACAACATCCTCACTAAACTTGGGATTTGGATTTTCCAATTCAGTAGCTTTTCGTTTCTTTCCTCTTTCAAACTTGTCTTTCGTAATTTCCTGTATTTCTTCCTCCTCGGGATCACTTTCCAGTTCCTCTTCAATTGATTCATCCGAAAATTTTGAGTCTTCCCCAAAGGTATCGTTTTTATCATCGGACAGGTTTATGACTGGAACACCATCTGAAGATTCTGGTTCGGAGTCGCTGAATGTGATAAGAAGTTCTAAGCCAGACATCTATCACATAACAACTAGCACGTTAGTACCACATAATATTTACATATTAATTTTTTTTAACCAACAAGGATAAGCAATAGTTTTCAAAATCAAACACGGTCAAAGTCCAGACTCACTAATGCATCCTAACTATCTCAATAAGACACACTAATGCAAATTTTCTGGTTCTCTAAGACCAATGCTCTGATACCACATGTCATAACCCGACCTTAACCGTCAGGACGAACACAATAACATATGATTTCATCGCGAGGTATTGACCTCTATATACGACATTTTTCAAAAACTGCATTCGTTTTTACAATACAAACCATAGCTTTTATTACAAATACAAGGTTTAAACAACTTAATAATGATTATCGTTTAGCGATAATCTTAGACTTACAAACTTTACATGTGATAATAACAATACGACTTCCAACATATTTTACATTACAAATCCTCCGATATGCAGTTTTATTTTTGACACAAATATGCATACTCAAGATCTTGCTTAAATTCAACATGTTGCAGCGGAAGCTTTTAGTTATCACCTGAGAATAAACATGCTTAAAACGTCAACATAAAGTTGGTGAGATATAGGTTTAATGCCGGCAGCATTATAAATATAGACCACAAGATTTCATATATAAACGTTTTAATAAAAAATATTCTAAGTTGTTGAGCACTTGATAACCATACTTAACATTTAATCAACGTCGCATATTCCCTTTATTATGAAATCTTACTACACCGTACCAAGTGTAGTCACCGAAACGAAGTACTGTGCAACCGTTGAATACTGGTCGTCCAGTCCGGTTGGGGTTGTCAGGCCCGATAGATCTATCAACAGGATTCGCGTTTACAATACCTCATGTAAATAATAGTTACCAAGTTACAGGGAAGTATGCCAGTGGTACAACTCAACGTAGAATATATATTTTTAATCACTTGTGTCCATAACGTAAATCATAAAATGCATGTATTCTCATCCCGAAATATTTAGAGTTTAAAAGTGGGACTATATACTCACTTTTGCCTTGAAGGTATTTATCACGATTTGGTCTCCGATAGATATCACGAACCTAACCATATATATAATATATCAACATATTTTCTTTTTAAGTAATCGTTATATATATATATATATATATATATATATATATATATATATATATATATATATATATATATATATATATATATATATATATATATATATATATATATATATATATATATATATATATACTTTTAATACTTTTAATATTTTCTTAGTCCGTAGTTAGCAGTCCGATGTTAGTGGTCCACAATTAGTTGCTTAATAAAATAAATAAAGACCCCATCATATTCGTATTGATCAGAATTAATCTTGACCCATGGTACCATGTTTTCAAATGACGCGTTGCGTACATAAAGTACCGTGTTGTCAAATGACGTGTTGCGTACAATCATGAGGTCTTATGATTAATCTTCTTGTGTTGTTTACGGGTGGTCCTGAAATATATAAAATCAAATCATAATTAAATATATATGAAATATCATATTAATTAGAAATATATGATTAATTTAATTTTTCTCCAAATATTTTCGTAGCTAAACTAGCTTCGCATACCCGATCTTGTTTTAGTCGTAGTTTCTTCATTACAACTCCGTTTTTGTTGGTTCAACTTGCCACTTCCTTGGATCGAGTCAAATTTTAAGAATATGAACTGAAAATAGCTTAGGTTGTATTCGAAATCATAGGTTATAGGTCAAACTTTGGTGAAACTTATGAAAGTGATCATTTTCCATCATAAAAACAACATTTAATGATCATTTTTCTAAAAATACTTACACTTTGAGTTAAACCATGAAATTTTTATGTGTTAACATATTCATAAGAAATATCATTTTTCCAAAATATGAACTTCAAATTCAAAGCTTAAGATGGTTTTTAATTATCCAACCCAAAACAGCACCCGGTTGCACTCTGACGACGTAGATTCAGTTTTTAAGGTGTTCTTTGTATAACCAAGTTATATCTTGTTAAGTTAGCATATCATTATGATATATTACAGGTCTTGAAGTGTTTTAAAATTCAAGTTAGAAGGATCTATTTAGTTTGCGAACAAGTTTGAAATCATTCAAACTATGTTCTTGTTGTTAAAATTTTATACCACAAAATAAGATAGCTATATGAATATGAATTGAATAAGATTATGAATAAGGTTACTACCTCAAGTTACTTGGACAAATTTACTGTAAGATATGAGAAAAATCCTAGAATCAAAATAGTGGTGGAGTTGGATTGAAAGGTTAGAAGTAAACTTGTTTACTTGGAAGGATTTTTGAAGTGTTCTTGAATGGATTTTCTTATGATGATTAAGGGTTGTTTTTGAAGCTAGATCTTCATGGTTATTTGCTGAGATTGTGAAGAACACTTAAGGTTCCTAAGAGTGTGTTTTTGGTTAGAGAAAATGTGTAGTAAAAATGAAAATGGAATGGAGTATAAATGGTGGTGAAAAGATGTATAAATTTGTAATATTGTGCAAAAGTCTTATAATATGCCAAATTGATTAATCATGCATGCTAAGATCCAAAATTGGCTGACTCATGGCTGCTAATAAAGTGATTGTGATGTGTATATACCAATAGTAAATACGTATAGAAGCTGGGTATGATACGGGTACATATACCCTAGATATACGTATAAAAATCTTGAGAAAACGGAACGAGGATTCAAATATAGCTATCTTTTGTAAATATACTTATATTGTTTTATGTATATAAATCCTTTAAAAGTGATAAAATACATATCTATACGATACATGTATAAGCATTATAAGTTTTAAGTATTTAAGTCGAAGAACGTCACATATAGTTATCGTTTTGAAAACTTAAGTTAGTAGTCTCAAAATATACTTATAACTCATTGTTATTAGTACACAATGAGATGTTAAACATTCTTAGATCATGTTAAATATATAAAAATACATATATATACACAAACGTATAATTATCGTATGTTATATAGTTCGTGATATCATCGGTCAAATTGGACGGTCAAACGTTGTGTAAAACTATTTTCAAAAACATAAGTCTCAACAATTTAGATTGCTTATCATATTGGTAAGGTTTAATTTATGTAAATATTAATCTCATAAGTATAAAATGATCGGAAAAATCCGGGTCGTTACATGTACCAGGAGCCACACCAATAGCTCGTGCTCCATATAGACTTGCGCCCACCGAAATGAAAGAATTACAAAGTCAGCTACAAGAATTATTAGAACGTGGTTGTATCCGACCGAGTACGTCACCATGAGGAGCTCCAATTTTGTTCGTTAAAAAGAAAGATGGGTCTTTTCGCATGTGTATCGATTACCGTGAGCTGAACAAAGTAACCATCAAAAACCGATACCCTTTACCCCGAATCGACGACCTATTTGATCAACTCCAAGGTTCGAGCGTATACTCCAAAATCAACTTAAGATCGGGTTATCATCAACTGAGGGTTAAAGAAGCCAACATACCAAAAACAGCCTTCAGAACTCATTATGGCCATTACGAATTCATGGTTATGCCATTCGGTCTAACTAATGCACCCGCAGTTTTCATGGATCTCAAGCACCGAGTATGTAGTCCATATTTAGATAAGTTTGTTATTGTCTTTATTGATGACATTCTTATCTATTCGAAGAATAACCAAGAACACGAACAACACTTGAGACTTGTATTAGAGTTGTTAAGAAAAGAACAACTTTATGCAAAATTCTCTAAGTGCGCTTTTTGGTTAAATGAAGTACAATTTCTTGGCCACGTAGTCAGTAGTAATGGAATCAAAGTTGATCCCGCCAAGATCGAAGCCATCAAAAATTGGGAAACCCCGAAAACTACAATACAGATACGTCAATTTTTGGGTTTAGCTGGTTATTATAGGAGATTTATTCAAGATTTCTCCCGAGTAGCCAAACCTTTAACTGCCTTGACACACAAGGGGAAAAAGTATGAATGGACTTCCGAACAAGAGGGTGCCTTCCAATTGTTGAAAAAAAAGTTGACTACGGCACCTATTTTATCATTACCTGACGGAATGGAAGATTTTGTTATCTACTGCGACGCATCAAGAATGGGTTTTGGATGTGTTCTTATGCAACGGAAGAAGGTGATTGCATATGCTTCTCGACAACTCAAAATTCATGAACAAAACTACACCACACATGATCTGGAATTGGGCGCCGTTGTTTTTGCATTAAATATGTGGAGACATTATCTATATGGGGTCAATTTTATTGTATACACCAACCAAAAAAGTCTCCAACATATTTTAAATCAAAAGCAACTAAATATGAGGCAGCGTAGGTGGGTTGAGCTGTTAAATGATTATGATTGTGAAATCCGTTACCATCCGAGGAAAGCGAATGTGGTAGCCGATGCCTTGAGTCGAAAGGAAAGAGAACCTATTTGAGTAAAAGCTATGAACATGATTATTCATACTAATCTTACTACTCGAATAAAAGAGGCACAACATGAGGTTTTGAAGGAAGGAATTTTTGGAAAGGAAATACCCAAAGGATTAGAAAAACAACTTAATATTCGAGAAGACGGAACTAGGTATTTAGCTGAAAGAATTTGGGTACCAAAGAATGGGGATTTGAGGAAAGTGGTAATAGATGAAGCAAATAAAACCAGATATTCAATACATCCCGGAGCGGGGAAAATGTACCAAGACCTCAAGAGAAACTTTTGGTGGCCAGGAATGAAGGCCGATATAGCTACATATGTAGGAGCATGTTTGACTTGTTCTAAAGTCAAAGCTGAACATCAGAAACCATCGGGTCTACTCCAACAACCTGAAATCCCAGAATGGAAATGGGAAAACATTACCATGGATTTCATTGCTAAGTTACCGAGAACCGCAGGTGGTTATGATATGATTTGGGTAATAGTCGATCTTCTTACTAAGTCAGCACACTTTCTACCAATAAAAGAAGAGGATGGTATAGAGAAATTAGCACGATTATACCTGAAAGAAGTTGTTTCTAGACATGGTATACCAATCTTTATTATCTCTGATCGTGATAGCAAATTTACTTCCAGATTCTGGCAGGCATTACACGAAGCGTTGGGAACTCGTGTAGATTTAAGTACTGCCTATCATCCATAAAGTGATGGGTAGAGTGAAAGGACGATTCAGACACTTGAAGACATGCTACGAGCATGTGTTATTGATTTTGGAAGCAGTTGGGATCGACATCTAGCGTTAGCTGAGTTTTCCTACAACAACAGCTACCATTCTAGTATTGAGGCGGCACCATTCGAGGCACTTTATGGTAGGAAGTGCAGGTCTCCAATTTGTTGGAGTGATGTGGGGGATAAACAGATTACATGTCCAGAAATTATCCAAGAAACCACCGACAAAATCATTCAGATTCAGCAACGATTGAAAATAGCCCGGAGTCGACAAAAGAGCTATGCAGATGTTAGGAGAAAACCTTTAGAGTTTGAGGAGGGTGATATGGTTATGCTTAAGGTATCACCTTAGAAAGGTGTTATTCGTTTTGGAAAGCGGGGGAAATTGAGCCCAAGATACATTGGGCCATTCAAGATTGAAAAACGCATTGGGCCGGTGGCCTATCCACTTGAGCTACCTCCACAATTAGAAAAGATTCACAACACCTTTCATGTTTCGAACCTGAAGAAATGCCTAGCTACCAAAGATCTCATTATCCCTTTAGACGAAATTAAGATTAACGAGAAACTTAATTTTGTCGAAGAACCCGTCGAAATTATGGATCGTAAGGTCAAATGACTCAAACAAAGTAAGATACCAATCGTTAAGGTTCGATGGAATGCTCGTAGAGGACCTGAATTTACTTGAGAATGAGAAGACCAAATGAAGCTGAAGTACCCACATTTGTTTCCTGATATCACGCATTAACTAGGTACAATTCTAAATTTCGGGACGAAATTTAATTTAACGGGTGTGTAATGTAACGACCCGGATTTTTCCGCTAATATATAGAAGATTAATATTTACATAATTAATGTTTCCAACATGTTAAGCAATCAAACTCATTAAGATTTAGTTATTTGGAATGAATTTTATACAAATGTTTGGCCACCCAGTTTGTCTGACGATTCACGAACGTCATAACTCGAAATAATTATATAATGATGTATATATGGATATATATATATATATATATATATATATATATATATATATATATATATATATATACTTATGATTTGATAAATAGATATTTAAGTATCTCATTACATATAATAACAATTGGTTATATACATAAAATGAGATTACTAACTTAAAGACTTCATCAAGATTATATACATATATATATAACGATTAACGTTGTAATAACTTCTAAATTAAAATGTATGTATATGTATTGTATTAATATGTATTAATACACTTTTGAAGGACTTAAACATATATACTAACATACTTATACTCAACAAAGATAGCTATACTCATAATCTCATTCAATTCCATCAAGAATTCTATTCGTATTCATTCGGTATTTATACCCGTATCATACCCAGCTTCCATACTTAAATACTATGAGTATATACCAATATGAAATACCAATTATAGCCTCCTTATCAGCCCTATGAGTCAAAAGACAAGGATAAACATGATGGAAACTTGTGGGAACCAACATTTAACTTCTAGTTTGCATTATTATACTATATTCCAAATTTTGATAAAGTCTCTTAACCATATGCATGAACCACGACTTTTAACATTCTTTTTACTCATTCATATCATCTATTTAACTTACCTTCACTCTCATAATACTCACACACAAGAACTCCAAGTATTCTCTCCATTTCTTACTCTTTAAACACACATACTTCAAGTACTAGAAAATCTTCATTCACTTTAATCATAAACTAGCTTCAAGAACACTTTGTTAACTCATCTACTCCTATTTATCAAGGTAATAATCATATATAAGCTTTGGTTCAATTCATATACTTATAACTATCTTAATTCAAGATAGAAATCTTATTCGAACTTTTGTTCATTCTATGATTCTACTCCAAGGATTACAAGCCATCAAGGATATCTTTGATCACAAGATTATCATCTTATTTTCTCAAAAACTTTGTTCATTTAATTTGAGGTAGTCACCTTATTCATAATCTTTTTCGATTCATATCCATATAGCTATCTTATTATGAGTTTATAACTTACAACAACAAGAACATAGTTTAGATTAATTCTAAACTTGTTCACAAACAAATTTAATCCTTCTAACTTGACTTTTAAAATACTTCAACACATGTATTATGACAGTATATCAAGCTAAGATAAGGATATAAAACTTGTAAACACGAAGAACACCTTAAAACTGAACATACGCCGTCATAGATCATCGGGGGCTGTTTTGGGTTTAATTTTAAAAACCTATCTTAAACTTTGAATTAAAAGATTTCCTTTGGTGAAAAATCTTATTTTATATGGATATGAAATATATCCAAAATCCATGGTTAAACTCTAAGTGGAAGTATATGTTTTTCAAAAGGGTCATCAAGATGTCGTTCTTACGACGGATATGACTATCTTCTCTTATTTGACACCTAAGCTGTATTTTTGACTATAAACTTATACTTTTTCTGTTAAGATTAATAATTTTGAGTTCGATACGAAACCATAGCAACTCGAATCACTCAAAACGGATTTGTAACGAAGAAATTATGGGTAAAACAAAATTAGATATTTTTGCTTGTTTTTAGCTACGGTTTTGATTAATAAAAATGGAAGCTAACCTTATCCTAGCTAGCTTACCTTGTATCCTACATGTATTTATACATGTCTTGTTCCCGAACTTATGGAAATACAATTTATAATAGTCGTGATTAAGTTCTACGACATTGTATTATAGTCTTAATAAAGATCGTAAGACACCATATATATATATATATATATATATATATATATAATGACTTGATCACCATGGATCCGTATACAGCATTTTGACATATCATTTTGATTTCTTCTATATATATTATTGGAACGAAATATAAGACACCATTGGCAGTAATTTCGAGTTAGCTGTGGGTCGAAGTGGATTCTAAAATATTATATACTTCGAGTTGTGATCGAGCCTGAGACATGTATACAATGGGTCGGGGTTTGCTTCAGATAATATACATATTATGTGTCTTATTATATTAAGATAATATATTATAGTGCTAGTGAATTCTAACACAATATACGCATTTATATTTATATATATATATATATATATATATATATATATATTTATACTGTTGGACTATTGGACTACGGACGTTGGACTACTAACAATGGACAATTAAAATTATCACAAGTATCATAAGTATGGAATATTAATTATATATATATATATATATATATATATATATATATATATATATATATATATATATATATGTATATATATATATATATATATATATATATATATATATATATATATCTTGACACAAGAATATTATTATTAGGTTCGTGAATTTGTCAAAAGGCCAAGTCTTATCACCATCTATTCGGAAATCATCACAAGTGAGTTATAGTCCCATTTTTACTATCTAAATTATTTTGGGATGAGAATACATGCAAATTTATAAATGTTTTACAAAATAAGCACAAGTTCATGAAACTACATTCTACGACTGTTGTGTTATACCGGATATCTGTACTTATTATTATTATGCTTGGTAACCTAAGAATTAGTGAAAAATACTAATTGACGCGAATCTTAAAGGTAGATCTACGGGCACCAACCACCCCCATTTTCGAATAGTGGAAATGCTTTAGTACTTCGAAGGGTTCTTTTCATACATTTGAATAGTGGAGATTGTCTTTAATAGACAATCTAAATTATGTCATTAAGACCTTTATTCAATAATAAAGGTTATGGTTGTTTTTAAAAATGAATGAAAGATTTAAAAAACGTCTCATATAGAGGTCAAAACCTCGCAAAGAAACCAATTAATATGAAACGTTTATAATTAATATGAACGGGGCATTTCATTTTGATTATTAATAGAGAAGTTAAATTCAAACTTATGTGATTTTAAAATAAACGAAAGCTGATTAATAGACTACGTAAACTTCAGACTAGTTGAAAATACAATTACTATCTTATTTTGAATTTTAATTAATTTATATATTTTAGTTGAGATTGAGCTCGAATGACAGATCAATTTTTATGATCGATATGAAATGAGTTTAAACTCAAAATTATGAGAAGTTGGAATTAAACGTTGGTTCATAATTAAGTTTTACCGATTTTAAGTTTGTTAAAAATATAATTAAACACCCTGAGTTAAGTTTTAATACTCCGTATAAATTACTTGGAATTAAAAACAAATAATGGACGAACCTTTTTGACTAGGTTTCAATCAACTAATGACCAGAATAAATAAATGAATTTAATTTAAAAATAAGAAATTTTTCTAAAAGAAACTTATCAGTAACTGATTAGCAATGGGCACGATATATTATTCCTAATAAAACTGTCGGTAGAATGAATTTAAATCATAGGCTGCTAATTAGTGTTAACACGTTTTCTTTTGCATTAAATATTAAATATTATTAGTATAATATTATTACTTACTTTTATTATATCAAATGGATGAATATTTAATGTATGTCCGTTTCTCTTTCTCTTTCACAAAGAAACCCATACATAAGATGTACAACCACAATAACTATCACCATTTAGTTACCTATCTCTGTCTTAATTCTCCATCACCCTTGATCACTTTCCAACTCCCATTAAAATAAAATGATGACTCACATACAAATACAAATTTAATTCACGGGTTGTCAATTAGGTGCTTTTAATAATTATAGGTAACATTGCAAGTAGAGATTTTTTTCTAAAACACTTTCTCTTATATGTGTCCTTATGCATAAAGTGACATACACACATACACTAAATCAAATTAGGCATCTTCCACCCATCACCCTCTCCACCTTCATCAAGAACTACCACAGCCTAGACCACCACCCTAACCGGTTCTTGTTCCTCCCTTCTGGCACGAGCTACTGTTGTTGCAGTTTATAACGACACCCTAACCACTATCCTTCTCAAACCATAACCCGTCACCACCGTACACTACAACCATCACGCTCTAGACAAACAACCACCTTCATCGACCATTATCATTTTTTTATGAACAACAACTTGTTAATATCATCCTTGTTTTCCTGTTTTGATCAACACCCACTTGTGGTTATTAAAAACCCGTCACCTTTATCAACTCTATTATTCGATCACCACGTACAAACCAATCGAGACCCGTTATAATTGATGCTGATTGAAATCTCTTCTAATACTAGGTTGATCATTAATATCAATCTACTATTACACCCGTCACTGTCTCGTTTTTAGTCAACGTATAAGGTAACCAAGAATACCCACTTCTAGTTCCTTATATATTCTAATTGCTGAAACTACAAACCCTCGTCAATCACCTATTTACCTGTTACTTCCATTTGTTCGTTGTTACTACTTCTACTTGTTGAATACCATCGAAACCCACCCAAAGGAAACCTTTTCGGTTGAGGTTCTAACCGAGAACAAACGCACTAAACACCACGACCTCACCTCTCCACTACCACCTCTCTCTCCTATCCTTCCTCTCTTTTTATATTTCTCTTAAGAACCGACTATCACCACCACGAAAACCACCTCTTGAACCATCATCAACAAGACCACCATGGAGCCATCATCACCACCTCAAAAACTTAAACCACCATCATCAAAGGTTTGCTATACCTTTTCTGTTTTAAACACAAACTGCCACTTTCTTCTCTTTATCTCTCTCTCTATACATATTTTTATTTTGTTTTTAATCTACAACTCGTGAAATCCTGTCTCTGTTCGTATTCGTAAACAACTAATAACCCCTCGTTAAAACACCACTTCACTTTCATTAAACTACCTTGGATCACTACTATGCTCGAA
This sequence comes from Rutidosis leptorrhynchoides, assembly GCF_046630445.1. Classification (NCBI taxonomy): domain Eukaryota; kingdom Viridiplantae; phylum Streptophyta; class Magnoliopsida; order Asterales; family Asteraceae; genus Rutidosis; species Rutidosis leptorrhynchoides. The sequence goes on along the minus strand of NC_092333.1, from coordinate 412,460,993 downwards.
CTCATTTGCTTCAGTTTAGATTAAATTCGCGAAGAAATTAGATGATACTGTTACGGTGGCAAAGTTAAGAATTAATAATGAGAATTGAATGTGTTCACAATTCAAAGTTTTGCTAATTTAAATATATGAAGGAATTCAATAAACCTTTTCAGATCAGGGACAAAGTGGTGTATGTGGGGCAAACTACTGCATTATGGCCGATAAATTCCCACTTGTTTTATTTACAACACCTTCAATTAAAATTCCCTGCCATTCATTACCCTACCACTTGATAGATTGTTGTATTTCCTTTTAGTTTTGGACCGATTAGTTGGGCCATGAACTTTTTGGGCTGTAAACTAGTTCTGTTTAGTCTGTTGGGCCGAATGAAACGTGACGCAGGAATAATAAAAGGTCGTACGAGAAGGTTGTACATTCATTGATGTACATAAAATGTTAGAGATGATGATGAAGTTGACATGTAATTAGGATGATGATAAACAGTGTACATAACGATATTAATAGAAGTAAGGATGCGTGAACTATGATTATGATTCATGATTCATTATGATAATGATATTGACTGTATGATGATGATACTAGAGGATTGCAGTAAATGAAAATGTTTATTTCGATTAGGATGATATGATTATGGTAAGGAATAAGATGATGATAGTGATCCGTCGATGATGATTATGATAAGTCATATAATGATGATGAATTACTAAGATGATGATTAAGTATTAGGAAGATGATTACATGATTATGATTATGAAGAGGGATGATGGTGATGTTAGTTTATGTTAGGAAGAAGATGAAACTAAAGCATAATATAGATAAAACTAAAATCGAGTTTATAACAGAAAAACAGGGATGGTGGGATGGTTGAGGGTGTTTGCGGGTATTCGAGAGGTCTTGGGTTCGAGCCCGGTCTATGGCATTTTTTTAGAAAGCTTGTTCTTCAAAGGTTGTATTCTATTTCTATTATTATTATTATTATTATTATTATTATTATTATTATTATTATTATTATTATTATTATTATTATTATTATTATTATTATTATTATTATTACTATTATTATTATTATTATTATTACTATTATTATTATTACTATTACTATTACTATTATTATTACTATTATTATTATTATTATTATTATTATTATTATTATTATTATTATTATTATTATTATTATTATTAGTAGTAGCAGTAGTAGTAGTAGTAGTAGTAGTAGTAGTAGTAGTAGTAGTATCATTATGATTAAAAACCAATATTGTTATGATTATTCTCATTATTATTATAACATCATTATTTCTAAAACTATCATTATTAGCATTATTATGAAAAGTATCATTTTAGTAAAAGTATTATTTTATAAAAAATTATTATTATCAATATTATTAAAATAACATTTTTAGTAAAATTTATCATTTTTATTACTATTAGTATTATTATTATTATCATTATTATTATTAGTATTATTTTTAGAGACATTATTATTATTTTTATAACTATTATTATTATTGTTATACTATAATTAATATTTTTATCGGTATTATTATTAATATTATCAATATAACCGAATACAACCTTTGTTAATATTATTGATATAAAAATATACTTATAGTAATATTACATATAAGTATGTACTAATCATATTAACATTTTTAACAAATTAGGTATTTTTAATATATATATATTGATATAACTATATAAATATTAATCATTCTAAATATATACACAAATTAAATATATATATAATACATATGTAAGATATAATATATAAATCTGTTCGATTACGATTATATGTGTTAATATATATACAAATGATATAGGTTCGTGAATCCGAGGCCAACCTTGCATTGTTCAGTATCGTCGTATGAATATTTTTACTACAAAATATTGTATAGTGAGTTTCATTTGCTCCCTTTTTAAATGCTTTTGCAATATATATTTTTGAGACTGAGAATACATGCACTGTTTTATAAATGTTTGATGAAATAGACACAAGTACTTAAAACTACATTCTATGGCTGAATTATTAAACCGAATATGCCCCTTTTTAGTCTGGTAATCTAAGAATTAGGGAACAGACACCCTAATTGACGCGAATCCTAAAGATAGATCTATTGGGCCCAACAAGCCTCATCCAAAGTACCGGATGCTTTAGTACTTCGAATTTATCATGTCCGAATGGAGTCCCGGAATGATGGGGATATTCTATATACATCTTGTTAAGGTCGGTTACCAGGTGTTCACCATATGAATGATTTTTATCTCTATGTATGGGATGTATATTGAAATATGAAATCTTGTGGTCTATTAAAATGATGAAAATGATTGATTATAATAAACTAATGAACTCACTGACCTTTTGGTTAACACTTGAAAGCATTTTTATTCTCAGGTATGAAAGAAATCTTCCGCTGTGCATTTGCTCATTTTAGAGATATTACTTGGAGTCATTCATGACATATTTCAAAAGACGTTGCATTCGAGTCGTTGAGTTCATCAAGATTATTATTAAGTCAATTATAGTTGGATATATTATGAAATGGTATGCATGCCGTCAACTTTTAATGAAATGAAAGTTTGTCTTTTAAAAACGAATGCAATGTTTGTAGAATGTATCATATAGAGGTCAAGTACCTCGTGATGTAACCAAATGTAATGTATTTATCCAGATGGATTAGGACGGGTCGTTATAGGTGGTATCAGAGTGGTGGTCTTAGCGAACCAGGTCTTGCATTAGTGTGTCTAACTGATAGTTGTTTACATGCATTAGTGAGTCTGGACTTCGACCGTGTCTGCATGTCAAAAGTTTTGCTTATCATTTCTAGTCGAAAATCATCTGCTATTCATCATTAGAAAATTACCTGCTCACCATTCTTAGTCTAGATACATATTACCGCACTGATTATATGAATAGTGTATAGACAAAAATTCATATCTAAGCGTATCTGTTACTGTTACCGTTGCCTGACAGCTTTCAAAATTTTCTCCGTAATCTGCGAAATCTTTATGCTATATATATAGATATTCTATGTAATTAGAATATCATCCGATAGCTGGAAATCATTTCATATCAAAAATCCTTTATTCGAAAGTACGAAATGGAACTGGTCACTAGTTCAAGTCCCCCGAATTCCGATAGCTATTTCGATAGTCATTCCAACAGTTATTCCGATATGGATGTTCACCTAAGCTCCAGAAGCAGCGTTACCAGAATGAATCAACCAATCAGCAATTCTCAATTCATCTGATGGGTTCGTAGTCTACTAAATCATTGGAAACAAGAAGAAGGTGATCCCTTCCATCCACCACATTCCCCTCTTGGCGAAGAACCTGAAGCACTTACCGGCGAACCAGTCCAAAACACCATTGTCACACTCATTTCCCAGATAGCTCGCAACAATTACGTAATATCTACTATTCTAAACCTTATTCATCCACTCGTTCCAACCATCAACCATCTCGGAGTAATAGCAGAAGTCAACGAGCTTCGCGCCCGAGTTGTAGCCTTGGAAAATATGGTGAAAAATGTATCAGCTTCAACAACATCACCGGCACTAACAGTACCATCAATAACAGCACCAGTACCATCAACAATCTATGCCTCAACATCTCATTCTGTACCTCGAGTATAATCATCATTCTACGTATCGTTCTACATCAATTATCTTCGTTCTTCATGGAGATTATGTAATCTCTAATGTTTTAGAGATTATGTATTCTAGTTCTAACAGCAAATCAAATGAGATTAATATCATATTAACTCATTAAATCCAGGATTATATCTGAAGAAAATATATATGTATATATGTTTTCATAAAGATTGTAATTAAAAATTCTTTCGTACAAACTGTTAATGGTGAAAATATTTTAACGGGTAGATAATATCCGAGAAATATTTAGATTTCACATTAATAATTTATACTATACATTCTTCGAATCTGATTCAACAGTCATTTACTATCCTACTTACACCCACAGATATACGTATCCATTCACCGCAGAATAACCATTTTCATTCAATTTCATATTTGGATTTTTACCTATCAGAATCAAACAAGTGGCATAATGAAGAAAACATTGGACAAAATAAAATTTGTTAGAAACAAACAATTTAACTATGAGAAGAATTTTGTTAGGAATCCACGCTAACTATTCCTAGCTAACTGATTACATTTATTTATCGCAATCTTAATTCTCGCAATTTTATTTATCGTCATTTATTTTCTGTTATTTATTTTACGCATTTTAAATATCGGGACATGTATACAAGGTTTTGACGTATCATATCAACACATCTATATATATTATTTGGAATAACCATAGACACTCTATATGCTATAATGCTCGAGTTCGCTATACAGGGTTGAGGTTGATTCTTAAATAATATATATACTTTGAGTTGTTATTGAGTCTGAGACATGTATACGGGTCACGATACGTATTAATTAATTCAAATATTATGTATTAAATTATATATAAATTATTGAATTGCTAACTGTGGACTATCAACTGAGGACTATCAACATTGGACAATTAAAATGAACTAAAATATTGATTATAACATATGAAACTAAACAATTCTTCAAGTTGCCACTTGATTTCATCTTAAACCTCATTTGTATCTTGACGATTACAATTTGCGTTCAAACCTTTCATTATTCTTGAAAACACCTCAATCCAGAGGATGAACCAACCGCACTTCATCTACGGAAGGGAAGACTTATGCATATAGTTATGCATCTGAAAAACTCTCGAAAACTGAGTAAACGTTTAATATGTAGTTGTGCTAATTCCTTAGTGTTATTATTACTCAAAATAACTTGATAAACCCTTTCAAAGTAGCAAATTTTGTCACAGTTCTAGCAAGTTAATTTCGACTTTTTGTTCGAAACAACCTTATTATAACCTTGAAATATATGTGTGCTCGTTTATTGTTACCAGGGAACCTTTTATATTCCACCATATTATCATCAGCGTTTAATCATCTAAAAACACAATTCTCTTGAAACCACCTCGGATTGATAACCGATGATTCAGGTATGGTAGCATTAAATGCAGAGGAAACGGCAAAATTATAGATGGTCTAAATGGCCAAGAGTTTGATGAAAAAGAATGGAGTGTTGGGAATGCTCGATAGAAAAATTGGTACTGAAAAACGGATTGAGCTAACCATGAAGGAGACCAAGGAAAAATACAAGGACCAAACCCTATATTCAAAGAATCCAGGTAATTCTGGATCCGTTGAAATATTTAGAGAATATCTTGCTCCGAAGTCATGTTAAAATCTTGCGGAAAATGTTTCTTCATCAACCTTCGAACTTAGAAATTCCAAAATATCATCATAAATATCTTCGATATTTCTGAGGATATTTTCATAAATATTCTTGTTCAAAATTATCTACCTCTTCGTGTTTTTTTGTATTTCATTATATTGGAAACTTCTGTAAAATCTAAGTATAAATTATGAATGAATTGTGGAGAAGTGTTGGGAATTGAAGCATGGGTTAGTATAATATAATGACGCCCGGCCAACATGATTATATTATAGTAGGTCATGCTGAGTTTCTAATGAAACGTGATGATGGTTCACAGTAGATCATAACATCATCATGTGTCATGTTACATAACTCTTTCATTCTAATTAACCTATAATCATATCAAGAAAATATATTCTTAATATTTCTATCCTCCGTAACTCTGGTAAATTAACAAATTAAATCGTACTATTACCTTTCCTTCATGCTTAGTATATTATGATCAATCAAAACTTCATACCTACGAATTCTTTACCATTATTCGCTTGACTTGAAGTCGAGAAGAAGAAATAAAAGCATGAAGCTCCAATATATAAGGGAAAATATAAAACCCGACAACAACACCGAAATTACAAACCATGTATATCAATGCGTATAGCAATATAAAGACACGGGAGAATGAAAATTACTATAACCCCATGGTAATAGTAGAAGAAAATAAATTCCTCTGGTGGTAAATGAAAGAGAAGAATGACAGATGCGATAGTTAGAAAAAATATCAAGGATATGAACTGGATGCAGCATTTCCACAATCTGTTGGAAGTATGAATTGAGAAAGAAAGTATTGGAGTGATGACAATAATGAAATGGAAAAGATGGATTTATAGTGAAATATCTGGCATAGCAATCGAGGCAGATGATCGCATTTAATCAAAGAGGATCCTAATTTCCTTAATTACCAAAGAATCAAATCTTATATAGATTACGAAGATTTTCTTTAAATCCCTTGAATTCCGAAAATCCACGATGACTATGTCAGAAGTTAAAACTCTATCTCACTCTTTTGTGATAGCTTTACTCGTACACTTCGAGTAATAGAATTATTTTATCAATATTACTCAATGTTAATAAAATTCTATTTATCAGCTCATATTTGTCAGGAAAACATACTTATTGTTAGCCATGACGACCACACTCAAATTTCGGGACGAAATTTCTTTAACGGGTAGGTACTGTGACAACCCGGAAAATTTCGACTAATTTTAAATCAAACTCTCGATACAATTTTGTATTTTTGACACGATAAGAGAAGTCTGATAAGTTGAGTCTCAAAAATTTTGAACTGTTTCATATATTCATTTAGCTTCGATCATTCCCGGCGATTCACGAACCATTATTTGTAAATAAATGTGCATACATATATATATATATATATATATATATATATATATATATATATATATATATATATATATATATATATATATAATAATTTAAAATAATAAACGATATAATTAAATTGTTATTAAGATAAATCTATATATATATATATATATATATATATATATATATATATATATATATATATATATATATATATATATATATATATATATATATATATATATACATACATACATAGAGACTATATTAAATATAGTTATTTAATTATTGTAATACTCGTTGGACGTTTTGATTATTATTAGAGAAGTTAAATTCAAACTTATGTGATTTTAAAATAAACGAAAGCTGATTAATAGACTATGTAAACTTTAGACTAGTTGAAAATACAATTACTATCTTATTTTGAATTTTAATTAATTTATATATTTTAGTTGGGATTGAGCTCGAATGACAGATCAATTTTTATGATCGATATGAAATGAGTTTAAACTCGAAATTATGAGAAGTTGGAATTAAACGTTGGTTCATAATTAAGTTTTACCGATTTTAAGTTTGTTAAAAATATAATTAAACACCCTGTGTTAAGTTTTAATACTCCGTATAAATTACTTGGAATTAAAAACAAATAATGGATGAACCTTTTTGACTAGGTTTCAATCAACTAATGACCAGAATAGATAAATGAATTTAATTTAAAAATAAGAAATTTTTCTAAAAGAAACTTATCAGTAACTGATTAGCAATGGGCACGATATATTATTCCTAATAAAACTGTCGGTAGAATGAATTTAAATCATAGGCTGCTAATTAGTGTTAACACGTTTTCTTTTGCATTAAATATTAAATATTATTAGTATAATATTATTACTTACTTTTATTATATCAAATTGATGAATATTTAATGTATGTCCGTTTCTCTTTCTCTTTCACAAAGAAACCCATACATAAGATGTACAACCACAATAACTATCACCATTTAGTTACCTATCACTGTCTTAATTCTCCATCACCCTTGATCACTTTCCAACTCCCATTAAAATAAAATGATGACTCACATACAAATACAAATTTAATTCACGGGTTGTCAATTAGGTGCTTTTAATAATTACAGGTTAGATTGCAAGTAGAGATTTTTTTTTCTAAAACACTTTCTCTTATATATGTCCTTATGCATAAAGTGACATACACACATACACTAAATCAAATTAGGCATCTTCCACCCGTCACCCTCTCCACCTTCATCAAGAACCACCACAGCCTAAACCACCACCGTAACCGGTTCTTGTTCCTCCCTTCTGGCACGAGCTACTGCTGTTGCAGTTTATAACCGACACCCTAACCAATATCCTTCTCAAACCACAACCTATCACCACCGTACACTACAACCATCACCCTCAAGACAAACAACCACCTTCATCGACCATTATCAATTTTTTTATGAACAACAACTTGTTAATATCATCCTTGTTTTCCTATTTTGAACAACACCCACTTGCGGTTATTAAAAACCCGCCACCTTTATCAACTTTATTATTCTATCACCACGTACAAACCAATCGAGACCCGTTATAATTGATGCTGCTTGAAATCTCTTCTGATACTAGGTTGATCATCAATATCAACCTACTATTACACCCGTCACTGTCTCGGTTTTAGTCGACGTATAAGGTAACCAAAAATACCCAATTCAAGTTCCTTATATATTCTAATTGCTGAAACTATAAACCCTCGTCAATCACCCATTTCCTTGTTACTTCCATTTATTCGTTGTTACTACTTCTACTTGTTGAATACCATCGAAACCCACCCCAAAGGAAACCTTTTCGTGTTAAGGTCCTAACCGAGAATAAACGCACTAAACACCACGACCTCACCTCTCCACTACCACCTCTCTCTCCTATCCTTCCACTCTTTTTATATTTCTCTTAAGAACCAGCTATCACCACCACGAAAACCACCTCTTGAACCATCATCAACGAGACCACCATGGAGCCATCATCACCACCTCAAAAACTTAAACCACCATCATCAACGGTTTGCTATACCTTTTCTGTTTTAAACACAAACCGCCACTTTCTTCTCTTTATCTCTCTCTCTATACAAATATTTATTTTATTTTCAATCTACAACTCGTGAAATCCTGTCTCTGTTCGTATTCGTAAACAACTAACAACCCCTCGTTAAAACACCACTTCACCTTCATTAAACTACCTTGGATCACTACTATGCTCGAACTCATTTGCTTCGGTTTAGATTAAATTCGCGAAGAATGTAGATGATACTGTTACGGTGGCAATATTAAGAATTAATAATGAGAATTGAATGTGTTCACAATTCAAAGTTTTGCTAATTTAAATATATGAAGGAATTCAATAAACCTTTTCAGATCAGGGACAAAGTGGTGTATGTGGGGCGAACTACTGCATTATGGCCGACAAATTCCCACTTTTTTTATTTACAACACCTTCTATTAAAATTCCCTGCCATTCATTACCCTACCACTTGATAGATTGTTAGATTTCCTTTTGGTTTTGGACCGATTAGTTGGGCCATGAACTTGTTGGGCCGTGAACTAGTTCTGTTTAGTCTGTTGGGTCGAATGAAATGTGACCCAGGAATAATAAAAGGATGTACAAGAAGGTTGTACATTCATTGATGTACATAAAATGTTAGAGATGATGATGAAGTTGACATGTGATTAGGATGATGATAAACAGTGTACATAATGATAGTAATAGAAGTAAGGATGCGTGAACTATGATTATGATTCATGATTCATTATGATAATGATATTGACTGTATGATGATGATACTAGAGGATTGCAGTAAATGAAAATGTTAATTTCGATTAGGATGATATGATTATGGTAACAAATTAGATGATGATAATGATCCGTCGATGATGATTATGATAAGTCGTATAATGATGATGAATTACTAAGATGATGATTAAGTATTAGGAAGATGATTACATGATTATGATTATGAAGAGGGATGATGATGATGTTAGTTTATGTTAGAAAGAAGATGAAACTAAAGCATAATATAGATAAAACTAAAATCGAGTTTATAACAGAAAAACAGGGATGGTGGGATGGTTGAGGGTGTTTGCGGGTATTCGAGAGGTCTTGGGTTCGAGCCCGGTTTATGGCATTTTTTTTAGAAAGCTTGTTCTTCAAAGGTTGTATTCTATTTCTATTATTATTATTATTATTATTATTATTATTATTATTATTATTATTATTATTATTATTATTATTATTATTATTATTATTATTATTATTATTATTATTATTATTATTATTATTATTATTTTTATTATTATTATTATTATTATTATTATTATTATTAATTTGTATTATTATTATTATTATTATTATTATTATTATTATTATTATTATTATTATTATTATTATTATTATTATTATTAGTAGTAGTAGTAGTAGTAGTAGTAGTAGTAGTAGTAGTAGTAGTAGTATCATTATGATTAAAAACCAATATTGTTATGATTATTCTCATTATTATTATAACATCATAATTTCTAAAACTATCATTATTAGCATTATTATGAAAAGTATCATTTTAGTAAAAGCATTATTTTATTAAAAATTATTATTATCAATATTATTAAAATAACATTTTTAGTAAAATTTATCATTTTTATTACTATTAGTATTATTATTATTAACCTTATTATTATTAGTATTATTTTTAGAGACATTATTATTATTTTTATCACTATTATTATTATTATTATTATACTATAATTAATATTTTTATCAGTATTATTATTATTAATATTATCAATATAACCGAATACAACCTTTGTTAATATTATTGATATAAAAATATACTTATAGTAATATTATATATAAGTATGTACTAATCATATTAACATTTTTAACAAATTAGGTATTTTTAATATATATTGATATAACTATATAAATATTAATCATTTTAAATATATACACAAATTAAATATATATATATATAATACATAATTAAGATATAATATATAAATATGTTCGATTACGATTATATATGTTAATATATATACAAATGATATAGGTTCGTGAATCCGAGGCCAACCTTGCATTGTTCAATATCGTCGTATGAATATTTTTACTACAAAATATTGTATAGTGAGTTTCATTTACTCCCTTTTTAAATGTTTTTGCAATATATATTTTTGGGACTGAGAATACATGCACTGTTTTATAAATGTTTGACGAAATAGACACAAGTACTTAAAACTACATTCTATGGCTGGATTATTAAACCGAATATGCCCTTTTTTAGTCCGGTAATCTAAGAATTAGGGAACAGACACCCTAATTGACGCGAATCCTAAAGATAGATCTATTGGGCCCAACAATCCCCATCCAAAGTATCGGATGCTTTAGTACTTCGAATTTATCATGTCCGAAGGGAGTCCCAGAATGATGGGGATATTCTATATGCATCTTGTTAAGGTCGGTTACCAGGTGTTCACCATATGAATGATTTTTATCTCTATGTATGGGATGTATATTGAAATATGAAATCTTGTGGTCTATTAAAATGATGAAAATGATTGATTATGATAAACTAATGAACTCACTAACCTTTTGGTTGACACTTGAAAGCATGTTTATTCTCAGGTATGAAAGAAATCTTCCGCTGTGCATTTGCTCATTTTAGAGATATTACTTAGAGTCATTCCTGACATATTTCAAAAGACGTTGCATTCGAGTCGTTGAGTTCATCAAGATTATTATTAAGTCAATTATAGTTGGATATATTATGAAATGGTATGTATGCCGTCCACTTTCGATGAAATGAAAGTTTGTCTTTTAAAAACGAATGCAATGTTTGTAAAATGTATCATATAGAGGTCAAGTACCTCACGATGTAACCAATGTAATGTATTCGTCCAGATGGATTAGGACGGGTCATTATATCATTAAGGGTTTTCCTTCTTCTCGTACAATGCGAATTGCATTTTTGTAACATACGATCTCTGCTCTCTCCTTTTTCAACCATTCCATGCCAATTATCACATCAAAACTCCCTAACTCTACCGGTATCAAATCAATCTTAAACGTTTCGCTAACCAGTTTAATTTCTCGATTCCGACATATTTTATCTACTAAATTAATTTACCGTTTGCTAATTCGAGTATAAATTTATTATTCATAGGCGTCAATAGACCACTTAATTTAGCACAAAAATCTACTCATATAGCTTCTATCCGCACCCAAATCAAATAAAACATAAGCAGGTTTTTCATCAATAAGAAACGTACCCGTAACAAGCTCCGGGTCTTCTTGTGCTTCTGCCGTATTAATATTGAAAACTCTTTCGCGGCCCTGTCCATTAGTATTCCCCTGATTTGGGCATTCATTTCTGATATGACCCGGCTTCCCACATCCATAACAAATAATGGCGGTATTATTTGTTCTGACATTATTTGTTCCTTTATTCTTGTTAGCCATTGGTCCGTAAACTTCACACTTCGTCGTACCATGACACTTTCTATTACACTTAGTACACGATGTCGTACAAAGCCGAGTCGGATGGTATCCTTCACACCTCTGGCATGGTTTCTGCCTCTGGTTGTTATTGTTGGGATTGTTGTTGTTACGGTTGTTTTTATTGTTGGAACAGTTATTGGAGTTGTTGTAGTTGTTGTTGGGATTGTTATTGTTGTTGCGGTTAAAGTTGCGATTGTAGTGGTAGTTATTGCGTTTGTAATTGCGATTATTGTTGTTGTTGTTGTTGTTGTATTGGTGACTCTTGTTACTGTTTTCTTCCTACTTCCTCTTGACTTGTTTCGTGTTGGCTTCTTCGGTCGCTTGCTCTTTAATTCTTCTCTCAATCTGATTTATGAGTTTGTGAGCCATTCGACTTGACTTTTGTATGGAGGCGGGCTCGTGTGAACTCACATCTTCTTGAATCGTTTCTGGTAACCCTTTTACAAATGCGTCGATTTTCTCTTCTTCATCTTCGAACGCTCCCGGACACAATAGGCACAAGTCTGTGAATCGTCGTTCGTACGTGGTAATATCAAACCCTTGTGTTCGTAACCCTCTAAGCTCTACCTTGAGCTTATTGACCACGTTTTTGGGACGGTACTACTCGTTCATTAAGTGTTTGAATGATGACCACGGTAGTGCGTAAGCAGCATCTTGTCCCACCTGTTCTAGATAAGTGTTCCACCATGTTAACGCAGTACCCATGAAGGTATGCATAGCGTACTTTACTTTGTATTCTTTAGTGCACTTACTTATGGCAAACACTGATTCAACCTTCTCAGTCCACCGTTTTTCTAATGACCCGTCCTAATCCATCCGGACGAATATATTACATTTGGTTACATCGCGAGGTACTTAACCTCTATATGATACATTTTACAAACATTGCATTCGTTTTTAAAAGACAAACTTTCATTTCATAGAAAGTTGACAGGCATGCATACCATTTCATAATATATCCAAACTATAATGACTTAATAATATTCTTGATGAACTCAATGACTTGAATGCAACGTCTTTTGAAATATGTCATGAATGACTCCAAGTAATATATCTAAAATGAGCAATGCACAGCGGAAGATTTCTTTCATACCTGAGAATAAAAATGCTTTAAAGTGTCAACCAAAAGGTTGGTGAGTTCATTATTTTATCATAAACAATTATTTCTAATAATATAATAGACCACAAGATTTCCTTTAATCAATAATCATACACTCGCAAGTGTTTAAAAATGATTTATATGGATTGAACACCTGGTAACCGACATTAACATAATGCATATAGAATATCCCCAAAACAGAAATCCATCTGTATTATTAACTCGAAGTACTAAAGCATACCATTTTCCAGTATGGGGGTAGGCAGGGCCCGTAGATCTACCTTTAGGATTCGCGTCAATTAGGGTGTCTGTTCCCTAATTCTTAGGCTACCAAGCTAAAAGGGGTGATATTCGATTCGATAATCCAACCATAGAATGTAGTTTTAAGTACTTGTGTCTATTTCGTCAAACATTTATAAAAGCAGCGCATGTATTCTCAGTCCCAAAAATATATATTGCAAAAGCTTTTAAAAAGGGAACAAATGAAACTCACAACAATATTTTGTAGTAAAAATATTCATACGACGATACTGAACAGTGCAGGATTGGCCTCGGATTCACGAACCTATATCATTCATATTTATATTAAAACATATACTGGAAATCACATAGTTTCATTTATTAGTTACATAGTATTTATATATATTTGTAGTTATTTAGGATTTTCTAAACTTTATTAAAAACATATTCTTTATTTATGTATTTCATACCTTAACTTATATGTTATATATATTTGTTTTATATATATATATCATTACCATAATTACTATATATACTTTTAGTTATATTAATATTTATATATATTTTATATACATATATGTTTAGTATTATAAAAAAAATATCAATATTGTATAATTTTTTCAAATGTTAGTCTGCTTGATATATAGCTATATGTGACATTAATATCATTATTGTATATGTAATAAGTATATTCATTTATTTATTATAATGATACTCATAATACAATATTAATCATAATAATAGTAATAATGTTAATAATCATAATACTTTGTTTAAAAAATTCAAAACCCTAATTATTTTTATATCATAACCATATTCATGTTCTAGTTCAAATTATAACCTATGAATTTATTGATCATCTTTTTATAGAAAGAATCTTCGCAATACATCTATTAACTTTACATTCATGTTCTAAATCTTAAACATTTTATAAGCTTTTATATCATCACATATAGTCTTAATTATATTCGTAACCAATTCATATTACTTATAATCTTATATTATCACAATCTCGTTCAAAATATTACAATTTTACTTAGTCAATTCCTAATAGAGTTATTATCATTTTATAATAACAATAATAATTGTAGTAATAATAATAAAAAAATGATACTTAATAATACTTATAATGTTAATCTTAATACTAATAATAATACTAATAACAATAATACTTAGATAATAATAATAACAATAACAATACTTAATAATAAATGATAGGTAATAATAATAATAATAATAATAATATTTATATTACTTGTAACAATAACACTAATAATAATGTCAACAAGTATAACAATACTAATAATAATAATAATAATAATAATAATAATAATAATAATAATAATAATAATAATAATAATAATAATAATAATAATAATAATAATAATAATAATAATAATAATAATAATAATAATAATAATAAAATGTATACCTTTAAAAGAGATTTTCAAAAATGAGTTGCCCCAGACCGGGCTCGAACCCGTGACCACTCGCTCACCCAACATGCCCCTTAACCATTCGTCCATAATTGTTTTTCTGTTAATAATCCCAACCCATTTATATCTAAACCATTTCTGTCCGTATTCATCTTCTTCAATTTGAAGCTAGTGGATTAATTGAAGTTCAAAAACCAAATTAACGAATTTTCTTGTTTCATTTAATATTTGCGACCAACAAAAAAATTATAAAGGGAGTTCTTGACAAACAAAAAAATAAATAATAATAAAATAAAAAAATGCTGCTGCTCTTAAGTTGTAAAATTTTTTTTAATGATTTCAAAATCTAAAACATTTTGGACAATAATTATAACATGAAATAGTTTAGAAAACATCCATGGAAACTTTCCAAATCGTTAATTTAGCTTGAATCGTAACGGATAATACGAATTTGATTGAAGAACAAATTGGTTAACTTTTTACTCCAAAGGTTTGACTCGAAAAATTAGAAATCAATTTAAGGAATTGGAAGTTAAAACTTTGCAGATAGTTTGAGTGAACGAATCCTAACAAAACTACATTTTTACATTTTAGAATTTGATTTGATTTCGAGATTTTGACTTAAGGATGATGATACAGAGATATTCGAGCTGTAAGAATAAAAAATAAATTTTTTTTGATTAATCTTTATATTGTAAGAAGTGGAATAATTATGTAATTGATACTAATATTGGGAAATCAAATGTATTGCTTATACCTTGAATTTGATCGATTGATTTCATAGCCAATAATGGATTGATAATAATAGAGCAGACAAGGAAAAATATATATATATATGAAATAAAAATAAAGAAGATAAAGACTTGTATTGAATTTTTGAAGACAGGAGTTCACGAGCCCAACATTATATGAGGAAAAATTTAACATGAAACAGATAATGATAATGATGTGTTATTATATCTGTATCTGTATTTATTATACGGATTAATTTATATTAGTAAATATAATGTCATTAATATTATTAATAATAATAAAAAATACTAATATTACAATAATAATAATAATAATAATAATAATAATAATAATAATAATAATAATAATAATAATAATAATAATAATAATAATAATAATAATAAGATTAGTGAGAATAATAATACATAAATAATTAAAATATTGACAATTATAATTATAAAATTTATAACAGTAATATTATTATTATTTTTATTATTTTCAATAAAAGTAATTTTAATAATGCTAATATTGATAATAATAATAATAATACTATATCAATCTATATATATATCAAGTTCATATCATTAAATTATATTTAAATAATATAAATAACACTAATATTGATATCATTATTGAAAGTAATAACAATATTTATATAACAACTATATTCATACTTGTATTATATATATATGTATCATTACCTATATTATATATCACCTTTTATTGAATATTTATTACTTATCAATTTTATTTATATTATCATGTACATATAATAGTAATTATCTACAGAAATTATATATTTAATATAAATTCCTTTTAAGTAGTACTTAATGATTTTATGTTTTATTTTACATATTTAATTTTTAATGTTTAAATTATATTTTAAAATTTCAAGTTATTATATATATATATATATATATATATATATATATATATATATATATATATATATATATATATATATATATATATATATATATATATATATATATATATATATTCATATTTATTTATAAACAATTGTTCGTGAATCGTCGGAAATGGTCGAAGTCAAATGATTTCATGAAATTGTTCAAAAATTTTGGGGATTCAATTAAATAAACTTTGCTTATCATGTCGAAATCATACAAAGATTAAGTTTAAATTTGGTCGAAAATTTCCGGGTCGTCACAGTACCTACCCGTTAAAGAAATTTAGTCCCGAAATTTGAGTGAGATCGTCATGGTTAACAATAAAATTGTTTTTATGGCGAATATGAGTTGATACATAGAGTTATGTCACTATTGAGTAATATGGATAAAACAATTTAATCACTCGAGGCGTACGAGTGAAGCAATCACAAAAGAGTGAAATAAGTAAATGCAGGTTTGTCTTAATCGGTGACGTAGTCACGATTGATTTCCGGAAATCAAGGAATTTAAAGAAAATCTTCGAAATCTAAAAGATTTGATTCTTCGAAAATTAAAGAAATTAGGATCTTCTTTGATTAAATGCGATGATCTGTCCCGAATGCTCTGTCGGATATTTCACTATAAATTCATTCCCTTCTTTTCCTTATTTCCACAACTCACACTTTCTATTCTTGCTCCCTCAATTCATATTTTTGTTTCCTCTTCCCGATTTTAAATCAAGCGAATAATGGTCCAGAATTTGTAGATATGAAGTTTCGAATGAACATGACTAATGTTCTAAGAAAGAAACGGTATTAGCATAATTTGCCTTGTCAGATTATCAGAATTCAAGGAAAAAGATAGGACTATCAAGAAAATATGTTCTTGATATGTTTATAGATTAGATAAAATGTAACAGTCATGTAACATGGCACACGATAATGTTATAGTCTGTGAATCATCACGTTCCATTAGAAACTCAGCATGACTTACTGTAATATAATCACGTTGATCAAGTATCATTATATTATACTAATTCATGCATCAATATCTTTACATTTCTCCAAAATTCATTTATAAATTAAACTTAGATTTTACAGAAGTTTTCAATATAACGAAACACAGGAAGCACGAAGAGGTATATAATTTCCGACGAGAATATTTATGAAAATATCCTTAGAAATATCGAAGATATTTATGATGATATTTTGTAATTTTCAAGTTCGAAGGTTGATGAAGAAAAATTTTCCGTAAGATTTTAACATGACTTCGGAGCAAGATATCTTCTAAAGATTTCAACGTATCCAGAATTACCTGGATTCTTCGATTATAGGGTATGGTCCTTATATTTGTCCTTGGTCTCCTTCGTGGTTAGCTCAATCCGTTTTCCAGTTTCAAATTTTCTGAGCTTTTCCAACATACTATTCTTTATCATCAAACTTCCAACGATTAAGGTTGTTTACGATTGTCTACAGTTTCTGCTGCTTCATTCAGCTTTTTCAAAGTTCAATGTATTGATTCGTAGGCTGGGTGCATTTTCAAAATTTCAGAATTGAAGATCGTAATTCTAGGAGATAAATGTTATATGTATACATATTGCATATAACTGTTGATGTAGAAACACTACGAGGTTCAAAATACTGATTGCTAATTCCCGGTAATTGGTATGGCAATTCTCGTTACAAGATGCGGATAAGTATAAGATAAGGTTTTAATGAGCAATTATAATGTTTCTTTAGAGAGACTTAAGTCAAAGCATAATAAATTTGTTGGTAAGTTTATTGCTCTCCGGTAACGATGATGGAAAAGGTAATCGTATATATCAGGGTTATAATAAGCCTAGTTCGACTGAAAAGTTGAAGTTGACTTGTTGGAGCTGTGACAAATTTGGCTAATTTGGAAAAAGATTGCAAATTTATTTTCGGTAATAACAAAGCCAAAGGAGCTAACACAGGTATGTGTTAAATGTTTACTCAGGTTTCGAGTGTTTTCAATTGCAATACTATATGTATCAATCTTTTCTTCCGTAGATGAAGTGCGGTTGGTTCATCCTCTCGATTGAGGTGTTTTCAAGAATTACGAAAGGTTTGAACGCAGATTGTAATCGTCATGATACAAATGAGGTTTAAGATGAAATCAAGTGGCAAACTTGAAGAAATGTTTAGTTTCTTATGTTATAATCAATATTTTAATTCATTTTAATTGTCCAATGTTACTAGTCCACAGTCGATAATCCACAGTTAACAGTCCAATAATGCATATATAGTTTAATTTATAATATTCGAATTAATTAATACGTATCGTGACCCGTGTACATGTCTCAGACTCGATCACAACTCAAAGTATATATATTATTGTAGAATCAACCTCAACCCTGTATAGTTAACTCCAGCATTACTGCATATAAAGTGTCTATGGTTATTCCAAATAATATATATAGATGCGTCGATATGATATGTCAAAACCTTGTATACGTGTCCCGATATTTAAAGTGCGTAAAATAAATAACAGAAATTAAATGATGATAAATAAAATTGCGGGAATATAAACTGCGATAATTAAATTGCGATAAATAAAATGTAATCAGTTAGCTAGGAACAGTTAGCGTGGATTCTTAACAAAATTTCTCATAGTTAATTTGTCTGTTTCTAACAAATTTTATTTTATCGTATGTTTTCTTCATTATGCCACTTGTTGAATTCTAATAGGTCAAAATCCAAATATGAAATTTAATGAAAATGGTTATTCTGCAGTGAACGAATACGTATATCGGTGGTTGTAAGTAGGATAGTAAATGACTGTTGAATCAGCTTCGACGAATGTACAGTGTAACTTATTAAGGTGAAATCTAAATATTCCTCGGGTATTACCTACCCGTTTAAATATTTTCACCATTAACACTTTGTACGAAAGAATTTTTAATTACAATCTTTATGAAAATATATATACATTTTTATATTTTCTTCAGATATAATCATGGATTTAATGAGTTAATGTGATATTAATCTCATTTGATTTATTGTTAGAACAAGAATATATAATATCTAAAACATTAGAGATTACATAATCGCCATACTGAACGAAGATAAATGGTATAGAACGTCATGTAGAACGATGATTATGCTCGAGGTACAGAATGAGATGTTGAGGCATGTGATGTTGAAACTTAGGTTGTTGGTGGTACTGGTACAGTTTTTTGATGGTACTGTTGGTGCCGATGATATTGCTGAAGCTGGTAAATTTTGCACCATATTCTCCAAATTTATTACTCGAGCGCGAAGCTCATTGACTTCTTCCATTACTCCAGGATGATTTTCGGCCGGAACGAGAGGATGAATAAGGTTTAGAATTGTGGATAGAATATAATCGTGATGAGCTACCCTAGAAATGAGGCTGAAAATGGTGTTTCAGATAGGTTCGCAGGTATGTGCTTCAGGTTCTTCACCAAGAGAGAAATTCGGTGGGTGGAAAGGATCACCTTCTTCTGGTCTCAAATGATTAAGTCGACTACGAACCCATCAGATGAATTGGGGATGGCTGATTGACTGATTCATTCTGGTGATGCTGCTTCCGGAGCTTAGATGAATATCCATATCGGAATAGCTGTCGGAATCCGAGGAACTTGAACTAGTGACGAGTTCCATTTCGTACTTTCGAATAAAGGATTTTTCAATATGAAATAATTTTCGGATATCAGATGATATTCTAATTACATAGAATACCTATACATAGTACAGAAGATCCCGTAAATTACGGAGGGAATTAAGGAAACGTGCCAGATAAAGTGTACAGTAACAGATACACTAAGATATGGATTAGCAGATACGCTAAGATATGAATCTTATCTATACACTATTCATGCAATCAATGCAGTAAGATGTGTCTAGAGTAAGAATGATAAGCAGGTAATTTTCGACGAAAATGATAAGCAAAACTTTGACATGCAGACACGGTCGAAGTCCAGACTCACTAATGCATCTAAATAACTATCAGTTAGACACACTAATGCAAGACCTGGTTCGCTAAGACCACCACTCTGATACCAACTCTAATGACCCGTCCTAATCCATCCGGATGAATACATTACATTTGGTTACATCGCGAGGTACTTGACCTCTATATGATACATTTTACAAACATTGCATTCGTTTTTAAAAGAAAAAATTTCATTTCATCGAAAGTTGACAGGCATGCATACCATTTCATAATATATCCAAACTATAATGACTTAATAATATTCTTGATGAACTCAATGACTCGAATGCAACATCTTTTGAAATATGTTATGAATGACTCCAAGTAATATCTCTAAAATGAGCAATGCACAGTGGAAGATTTCTTTCATACCTGAGAATAAACATGCTTTAAAGTGTCAACCAAAAGGTTGGTGAGTTTATTAGTTTATCATAAACAATCATTTCCAATAATATAATAGACCACAAGTTTTCCTTTAATCAATAATCATACACTCGCAAGTGTTTAAAAATGATTCATATGGATTGAACACCTGGTAACCGACGTTAACATAATGCATATAGAATATCCCCAAAACAGTAATCCATCTGTATTATTAACTCGAAGTACTAAAGCATACCATTTTCCAGCATGGGGGGAGTCAGGGCCCGTAGATCTACCTTTAGGATTCGCGTCAATTAGGGTGTCTGTTCCCTAATTCTTAGGCTACCAAGCTAAAAGGGGTGATATTCGATTCGATAATCCAACCATAGAATGTAGTTTTAAGTACTTGTGTCTATTTCGTCAAACATTTATAAAAGCAGCGCATGTATTCTCAGTCCCAAAAATATATATTGCAAAAGCTTTTAAAAAGGGAGCAAATGAAACTCACAATAATATTTTGTAGTAAAAATATTCATACGACGATATTGAACAGTGCAGGATTGGCCTCGGATTCATGAACCTATATCATTCATATTTATATTAAAACATATAATGGAAATCACATAGTTTCATTTATTAGTTACATAGTATTTATATATACTTGTAGTTATTTAGGATTTTCTAAACTTTATTAAAAACATATTCTTTATTTATGTATTTCATATCTTAACTTATATGTTATATATATTTGTTTTATATATATATATATATATATATATATATATATATATATATATATATATATATATATATATATATATATATATATATATATATATATATATATATATATATGTATATATATATATATGTATATATATATATATACATATATATGTATACATATATATATACATATATATGTATACATATATATACATACATATATATGTATATATATATATATATATATATATATATGTATATATATATATATACATATACATATACATATGTACATATACACACACATATATATATATATACATATATATATATATATATATATCATTACCATAATTACTATCTATACTTTTAGTTATATTAATATGTATATATATTTTATATACATATATGTTTAGTATTATAAAAAAAATATCAATATTGTATAAGTTTTTCAAATGTTAGTCTGCTTGATATATAGCTATATGTGACATTAATATCATTATTGTATATGTAATAAGTATATTCATTTATTTATTATAATGATACTCATAATACAATATTAATCATAATAATAGTAATAATGTTAATAATCATAATACTTTATTTAAAAAATTCAAAACCCTAATTATTTTTATATCATAACCATATTCATGTTCTAGTTCAAATTATAACCTTTGAATTTATTGATCATCTTTTTATAAAAAGAATCTTCGCAATACATCTATTAACTTTACATTCATGTTCTAAATCTTAAACATTTTATAAGCTTTTATATCATCACATATAGTCTTAAATATATTCGTAACCAATTCATATTACTTATAATCTTATATTATCACAATCTCGTTCATAATATTACAATTTTACTTAGTCAATTCCTAATAGAGTTATTATCATTTTATAATAACAATAATAATTGTAGTAATAATAATAAAATATTGATACTTAATAATAGTTATAATGTTAATCTTAATACTAATAATAATACTAATAACAATAATACTTAGATAATAATAATATCAATACTTAATAATAAATGATAGGTAATAATAATAATAATAATAATAATAATAATAATAATAATAATAATAATAATAATAATAATAATAACAATAATAATAATAATAATAATAATATCTATATTACTTGTAACGATAACACTAATAATAATGTCAACAATTATAACAATTCTAATAATAATAATAATAATAATAATAAAAAATGTATACCTTTAAAAGAGATTTTCAAAAATGAGTTGCCCCAGACCGGGCTCGAACCCGTGACCACTCGCTCACCCAACATGCCCCTTAACCATTCGGACGAAGTCCATATCGATTATAAACGATTCACAACAGTTGATTACATCGCGAGGTACTTGACCTCTATATGATACATTTTACAAACATTGCATTCGTTTTTGAAAAGACAATCTTTCATTACATCGAAAGTTGACGGTATGCATACCATTTTATAATGTATCTAACTATGATTGACTTAATAATAATCTTGATGAACTCAACGACTCGAATGCAACATCTTTTGAAATATGTCATGAATGACTCCAAGTAATATCTTTAAAATGAACAATTGCACAGCGGAAGACTTCTTTCATGCCTGAGAATAAACACGCTTTAAAGTGTCAACTAAAAGGTTGGTGAGTTCATTAGTTTAACATAAATAATCATTTCCATCATTTTAATAGACCACAAGAATTTCATTTCCAGTTCTCATAAATATACGTCCCATGCGTAGAGACAAAAATATCATTCATATGGTGAACATCTGGTAAACGACATTAACAAGATGCATATAAGAATATCCCCATCATTCTGGGAAATCTATCGGACATGATATAAAAACTCGAAGTACTAAAGCATCCGGTACTTTGGATGGGGTTTGTTAGGCCCAACAGATCTATCTTTAGGATTCGCGTCAATTAGGCGTGCACTAATTCTCAAAATTAGTGATGTTCCCTAATTCTTAGGCTACCAAGCAAAAAGGAGCATATTCGGCTTCGATCATTCAACTATATAATGTAGTTTCCGATTATTTGTGTCTATTTCATAAAACATTTAAAAAAAATTCGCATGTATTCTCAGCCCAAAAATATAAAGGGTAAAAAGGCAAATGAAACTCACCATACTGTATTTTGTAGTAAAAATACATAGAACAACATTGAACAATGCAGGGTTGGCCTCGGATTCACGAACCTATATCATTTGTATATTTATTAATTCATTTTTGTAATTGAACACAAATATATATAAATGTATTAGTTATATCATTTTTATGTTAATAATATATATATATATATATATATATATATATATATATATATATATATATATATATATATATATATATATATATATATGTTTTATATGTTCATTTTGTATATAAAAATATTAAATTATGTTATGTTATATGTGTTAAGTATATATATATATATATATATATATATATATATATATATATATATATATATATATATTTATGTATGTATTTTATTCGTTTATCCAAAACAGTAGTTCTATTATACTAAGTTAAAATTAGTAATAATAATAATAATAACATTAATAATATACATATGTTAATAATAACCCTATTAGTGATAATAACAATGGTATTAATAATAATACTTGTAAAAATATTAATTTTACTGTTTAAGATAGTTATGATATTAATGATTTACTAATAATAATTTTAATAACTTTATTAAAAATGATAATATTAATAATAATAATGATATTGTTAATAATGATACATTTGTTTATTAATAATAATAATAATACTAATAGTTATAAAAGTGAAACTAGTACTAATATTAATGAGAAAAATGATAACTTGTATTATTTCCATAACAATAATAATAATAATAATAATAATAATAATAATAATAATAATAATAATAATAATAATAATAATAATAATAATAATAATAATCCTAGTCATTATAATACTTATATTGATATTAACAATACTAATAATAATATTAATAATCTTAAACGATGTTACTTAATAGTAAAATGATAATAACATATTAATTGACAAATTTATAATAATAATAATTATAACTATATTCTTATTATAACTATAATCATAATAATAATGATAACTAATACTTAAATGACAAATTTATAATAACAAATACATTAATAAGGTTCATATTTCTTATAATTATGGTAATAATAATAATAATATTTATAATTCTAATAATAATCAGTAATAATAACATTAATAAGTAATAAGTAGTAGTAATAATAATAATAATAATAATAATAATAATAATAATAATAATAATTATTATTATTATTATTATTATTATTATTATTATTATTATTATTATTATTATTATTATTATTATTATTATTATTATTATTATTATTATTATTATTATAATAATAATAATAAAAGAAAGTAGACTACCTTCAATAAAATCGGCCTAAAAATAATACTGCCTCACCAGGGACTCGAACCCAAGACCTCAAGGTAACCCGTAAACCCATCAAACCATTCTGCTATCACTGCTTATCTGTTTTAATTTCTAATCTACGTATTTTAACCCATTTATATTTCTGTTTTCCTTTTCTTCTTCTTCATCTCACAACATTCACTCAACCAAAGAATCAAGCAAATCAAATACTGGAATTAAGTTTATTATTGAAGACAAAAACGACTTGCAATGGGTATACTTGATCAGTTAATAAAAAAAATAAAAAAAAGGAACCTGTTATACGTGATGACCAAGAACAACCCAAATGGTGATTTTGAATTTAAAAACGTTTTAGCTCACAATTCCTACATGAAAAAGGTTCTAAATCCATATTATAAACTTCATAAATCATCAATTTAACTTTAATTGTAACAGGTATCAAGAATTTTATCAAAGATCAATCGTTTGACTTTTTAAAATAACATTTTGACTTCAAAATTGAAACTTAAATTGATGAATTGAAAAACGAATTTTTGCAGAAAGATCATTTAGTACATTCCTAACAAAACAGCATTAATAGATTTTGAAAATCATTACGGAATTAAATTATGGATTGAAATTCACCAAGAACAGGGCTGTCAGGGTGTTTTTTCTTGGAGTTTTTGATTTTCACTATCTGTTTCATCTTGAATTTGCATTAGGTATAATATAGATGGTAAATGACAGATTAATATAGTACTAGATTTGATTTAACTCATTTTCTAGCACCAGCAGCATCACCGGCATTAACAGTACCATTACTACCACCAACAACTACCGCATCGCAAACCTCAACTTCACAATCTGTTCCACGAGCATCAACGTCATACGCACCGTAGTTACCAAAAAGTACCAGCAACAATAACCGATGAAGTAATGCTTCATAACTTCAGTAGAGAAACCTTCTGCGGCGATTATGTAATCTCTAAAGTCTTAGATATTATCTATTCCGGTCGTAACCATAAATCAGATGAGTGGACCGAAACTATAGAAGGAAGAGTAGAAACCTTGACTGGAATGGTGCACGATTTACAATCTAGACTTGTTTTACCAGCAGCATCAACAGTACCGTCAATATCACCAACACCGGCAAAACCGGTAGCACTACAAGTTCCGCCAATTCCATAATCACCAACATCATCACAAATCAACAACGCGTATATTGTATCAACGAGTTATGAAGTACTAACTCATTATCCCTGAAGAAATCATATGTATATTTTATATATATAGGAATTTTGAGATCAAAATAAATCTTTTCGTACTAAGCTATTATGTATGAATTAAAGAAGGGTAGATACTACTCGGTTAAATTCATATTACTAATATGATATAATGTACATTCTTCGTCAACAACTTAACCATCATTAACTAAAATCTATGTTTCAATTCAAAAAAATTCCATTTCATAATAAACCAAGTGTATTATTCAATTATATGTTTGATTTTACGCTTTCATTTTCGATGGACTCGAAACTTTCTAAGAAAACATCATTCGTACCTTGCGAAGTTAGAAAGAGTTCCATGAGCACCAACATAATTCACTGAGAAAATTGATTACATTAGTGGAATACTCCGCGAAGATTATTAAATCTTTAATGTTTTAGAGATTATTTATTTCTAGCTCCAGTCAAAAATTAAATGAACTTAATATGATATTAACTCATTAAATCTGTATTATATCTGAAGAAAATATACATACATATATTTTCATAAAGATTGTAATAAAATTCTCTGGTACAAAATATTACTTGTAAAACTTTTAACTGGTAGGTAATACCCAAGAGATATATAAATTCACAATTAATATGTTACGTTCTTCGATTCTGATTCAGCAAATCAACTTCGACCTTTCATTCGAATAAGCCTTATTATAACTTGATATATAAGTTTACCCTTTGTCAACGTTACCGGAGAACCACTTATATTTCACCACATTAGCAGTAAACTTACCAGCAACATCATTGATCTTTAACTTTCCGAAAAATCATTATATTTATTGAAACCCTATCATGTACTCATCTGCATCTTGTAACGGTAATTGTCATACCAAAAATCTTCAATCATTATTCTCGAATTTCCCAGCAATTCTACGCCAACAGTTATATATGTACATATAACGTCTATCTCCTAGACTTACACTTCGAATGTGAAGTTTCTGAAAAACACCCTAAACTGCGAACTAGTTCTCCGAATTTTGGAAAAATGCTGATGAAGCAGCAAAAACTGTAAACGACTTTAACAGTCAAAAGTTTGATGATAAAGAATAATGTGTTGGCAAAGCTCAGAAAAATAGAAGGTTTGGAACTGGAAAACGGATTGAGCAAACCATGAAGGAGGCTGTGGACAAATCACAAAGACTAAATCTGCCTTCAAAGAATCCAAATGATTCAGTGTCTGCTGAAGTCTTTAGCGAATACCTTACTCCTTACTTTAAAACCTTTGCGGATAATATTCTCCATCATTCTCTTATCTTAGATATTCTAAGATATCATCATATCTTTCATTATAAATATCCTCGATATTTCTGAAGATAGTTTCATAATTATTCTTATTTAAAATCATTTATCTCCTCGCGTTATCTGTATCATATCATAAAGAAAACTGTTTTAGTTTCTAAATTTTGAAACCTTTGAGTTTAAAGTATGAATGTTTTTGAAGTAGTGTTGGAAAGTGAAGCATGAGTTAGTATAATATAATAACACTTGATTAACGTGGTTATATTATAGTAAGTCATGCTGAGTTTCTAAATGGAACGTGATGATTCACAGATCATAACGTTATCATGTGCCATGTTACACGACTCTTGTATTCTACTTAAATTCTAAACATATCAAGAAAATATTTTCTTGATGATTCGGCCTTTTTCGAGGTATTCTGGTAATTTGACAAATCAAGATCGTGCCATTACAATTTCCTTCTTAGAACATTAACTATGTTCATTCCGAAATTCATATCTGCGAATTCTGGATCATTACATGCAGTGCTTAATGGATAGAAGAGAAAACAGAGCATGAAGCTCTGAAATAGAAATGGGGGTATAAATCGCAGTAAATAGGAGAGAGCATTAACTGTGGATGTCAATGATTATAGAAAGACAGAAGCAGGGACTCTGAAAAATAAGGAAAGATATAAAGCCCGACGACAACACATAAATTATAAACCGTGTATATCAATAAGTATTGCAACGTAAAGACACGGGAAAACTAAAAACACTATAAATCCAAGAGTATAGTAAAAGTGAATAGATTCCTCCGGCGGCCGATGAAAAAGAAGAATGATAGATATGAAAGTTAGGAGTGTATCAAGAATCCGAAATGGATGAAGCATATTGACGAATACTTTAAAGTATGTGTTGAGGGAGGAAGAATAGAAGGTGAGCTGTGGAAAT